>NC_056739.1:36868589-37168589 GCF_019279795.1 Protopterus annectens
CTTATGATGTCATGCTTCCTTATGATGTCATGCTGAGGCATTGCTATGTACTGGAAGTGGAGGTCACAACAATAAGGAGCAAAAGAATGGCTTGGGTGCTGCAGCTAAGAGGGGAGTAGGACTTTAAATGCCTTGGGGTCTTGTTTATGAATGAAAGTAGATGGGTTTGGGAGACTGATCAGTGCAGAGGTACACCATCAGCACTACTAAACAATCTGGCTGCAAAGCAAGAATGGAGTCAAAGGATAGCATACTCAGTTTACCGATCAGCCTATGTCCCCATCCTCACCATATGATCATGAGTTTCGGACAACAACTGAGAAGATGAGATCACAGATACAAGAGGAAAAATGAGGATCCTTCATAGCGCAGCTGGAGTCAAACTCTGTGGCAAAGTGAGGAAGCAGTAAATCCACAAGGATCTCTTGAGTACTGCCACTGTTCCTCCATGCTGACAGGGATCAGTTGAGGTAGTTTGGGCACCTAATGATTTACTTTTTATTTATTTAACATTTGTTAACTGTGAAAGTCTGACTAGGACAGAGCCTATTTTCAGTGGAAGCCCTGGGAGAAATGCTCCAGACACGTGTCTTTGAATGTAGGAGGAAACCGGAGTACCCAGAGGAAACCCACCCGAATGCAGGGAAGACATGCAGACTCCACACAGAAGGCAGCCCTGTCGAAAATCAAACCAGAGAGCCTCTTGCTGTGAGGTGACAAGGTCAGCCACTGCACCACTCTGCCAATGATGATGAGGATGCTTCTAGTGTCTCCTACAGGAGGCATACCACATACAGCTCACAATTAGGACATCCTCGGGCAGAGCCAGGACACAGAGGGATTACATAGCTTTGCTCACCTAGGAACCCATAGGAATCCCACATAATTAATATCAGACTGTTGATAGGGATACGGAAGACTGGCCTAACCTGCTCAGGTTGCTGCCACCATGACCCGTGACCCCTGACCCTCAACCACAATAAGGAATTACGAAAAGTGATGACTGGAATAATGCCTGGAGGTATGAATGTAAAAGAAAAAGTAAGCCAACCCCCCCCCCCCCGCTCCCACCACCAGGTAGTAACACTGTTACTCTGGGAAACAAAACTGATGTTCATGGGGGCAGGTATGTGATCTTTTTTAAGTCATATATTAGCATAAGAACAAATGCTAGTAGTTATGACAAAGCTAGTAGAAGCAGCAGCAATATTCCATTTACCACCCTTTCATGGCAGTGTCAAGACAGTCTTTGCAGTGTCAGTAGTTCAACAGATAGTGCAGACTCCTTTGGTGCAGTGGGTTGTAGGTTCTATTCCCACAGCCAGGTATATTGCAGCATTAGTGGGAATGCTGCACTCATGAGAGCACCATCCTTTGGATAAGACATTAAACCAAGGAGGACCCATCTGCTTGAGTTGGTGGTATCTCAAATGGTTGTAAAAGATCCCACAGCACTTATCAAAAAGAGTATTTTTTTTATTTATATACAAAAATAACTCCTATTTACAAAATATTTACATATGTACAAATACATAAATATACAAATCTGTTTACAAATATTCATAATATCCTTTACAATTATGCAACATTTTCATCCCTATTAGATCCCCACTCCTTTTTCCATAACTACCATCTGATTTTTACTTAATATTGTTGCTGAAATCCATTTACCATTAAACATAATTTCATTCACTATTTCATTCCATATTACCCAAATAACACAAAATAACTTTGTATCAACTCTTTTAACATACTTTTTACTTCTGTTCTTATAATATCCACATTTAATCATACCCATGTTTATTTTATCCACTTTCTATATCTTCAAAAAATCTTCTTTACATAGTTTTCCCCATAGCTGTTTTATTCTTTTACATTTCAAAAACATGTTCTATAGTTTTTTCTTCTTGACAATGTAAACATATTCTATCACTTTTCTTTTTATATGGCATATTTGCTTTTATGGGCAATTTATCTATTTTCAGTCTCTACAAAAATCTTGGCATTCTACTTTCTGATTATACCATTTGCCTCTTATTTTCATAGCTTTCATTTTTTCATCTGTTAGATTTTCCCATGGTTTTACTTAGTAATGTTTTATCATTACATTCTTATTTCATACTTTTCTTTTTGTATTTCATCAATTTTTATTTTCCACAAAAACATTTTTCTTGGTAACATTTTATTTCTTTGTCTACACACTCTCTTTCTCTTTTACTCTTTTTTTACCATACCCTAAAATGTATCATACTTATATTTATGCAGTTTCTCTCATCTTTTTCTTTTATCCACATTAACACTTTATATAAATTTAATGAAGCAGCATATACCAGTTAGTTAATTAACCCTAAACCTCCTCCTTCTTTATTTACATACAGAACTTTACTGGATTTAATCTAGAACCCCATATAAATTAAAATATTATCTGCAATAATCCCTTTTCAAATACTGCTGGCAACATGAATGCACTTGCTAAGTATGGTGTTTTTCCAATCTGTACTGAATTTATCAAAGAAGCCTTTTTTCTGAAATATAACTTATATGTTCTCCAGAAAATATGTATTTTCTTAATTTCTTCTATTGCTTTTTCCCCACTGAATTCTATTTACATCTTTATTCCCAACTGTTATATCTAACACAGAAATTTAATTCATTGTAAAATATATACCCCCAATCTTTACTACATCACTTAAACCTTTACTATTCTGTTTATTTAAGGTCATCCCTATCATCTGTCATCTCTAGACTCATTTGTGCAAATTACTTCTTTTATCCAAATTTTGTTTTTTACAATTATTATAATGTCATCTGCATACGTTAGCAGAACTGGAATTCTTAACCCTTCAGGTGTTATATACCCTGCCTCCTTCATTTTGTAATTTATTTCACATACAATCACACTGATAACTAATACAAAGAGTATACAACTCATTGGACATCCCTGTCTTACACCATTCTTCATATGTACCTCTTGTTTTAACCAGTCATTTACAAGTTCATAGGTGTGTACTGACTAATGGCCCTGGAGCCTTTACAAGCCTAGCCCAAAGAAATTTGCCCAGGTACAGTGCCACCCAATGTTAGTTCACAGTGCCCCTATCCAGTAGGGCAACTGGAACAATCCCTGGAGTGAACTTTCTATTACCCATCCACTCGTCAAGATTTCTCTTGAAGAGGGCCATCAAGGTGCTCTGCTTGACATGAATGGGAAGCTTATTCCAGAGTATGGGCATTCTTTGGGAGATGAACCTGTCCCTCCAGCATGTTCTGTTAATTGTAGTAATGAGGTTGTGATCTCTGGAGTGTGTGGCGGGGGGGGGATTGGGATTTCTTTAGATGTAGCATTTCAAGTAGGGCTGGGTCGGACATGGCTTTGTAAGTCAAGCAGAGATCACTTTGAAGTAGGCGATAAGAGACTGAGAACAGCTGAAGCATTTTGAGTCTGTCAATGTAGAACATGTTTAAGATGTTAAAGTATTTTTACTTTATTATTACTATATGCTGACATCAATAATTCCCTAACTTTCTCACTTATGTTATATTCTTTCATTATTACCCATAAGATTTCATGTCCACTTGCATGAAATGCCTTATTAAGGTCTCCTATCATGATTTTCATTTATTTTCTGTTCATACTATCATCCACAGTTTCTCTATCATTAATAATTCTTGACAACCCTTTATACTATATATGCTACCTTCCATAATATTTTCCATTTTAGTTTCAAATCCATTTTGTATCACTTTCATACAGATCTTACAATCATTATTATTCTATTGGTCTCCAGGTTTTTTTAATTGTCTTCTGTCTTCCTTCTTCCATATGAATTTAAATATTCCACTACGTAATTCCTCGTATATAAAACCTTCATTTAACTACTCATTCAAAATCTTTTAAAAACATATTTTTTTGCCAGTCCCTTAAATTTTTATACATTTCATAATTATTCCATCTGGGCCTGCAGCCGAATCTATATTAACTTGCCCTACTGCTTTATCTACCTCATTTACAGAGATCTCCTTTAACAACTCTTTAGTCTCTTTTTTGGTTAACTTTTTTAATATTTTCAATGGCTTTTTTTCATTAAACATTTCTTGTACTACACTATTCATAATCTTTTCCTGAGTTCTTTAGATTTCTCCCTTTACGTTTTTATTTATGTCGTTACACTCTCTTCCTTTACTAATCTGCTTACGTAACTCGATACCTAACTCAATACTTCTTCTCTTTTTCTTTACAAAAAATATCTTTGCTTATATAACAATTCCTGTATTTTTTCTTGATTTATTTCATGTAATTTTTTTCTTTGTGAAAGTACTTTCTATCATATTCTAAATCTTCTATTGCATCATTTGTTCTTTTATATATTTTTTTGCTACTTTTCTATCATACTGCCACTGTAAAAAACTTTTTTTTTGATATTTTTCCTTTATCATATACCATTCATACCGATTTTTATAAAGTATTTTCCTTCTTCATTCCATGTTTTTCCCGTTTATCCTTTTTATTCCTTTTCCTATTTTATATATTCCTTATTTTCTTTTATCTCTAGCAATATAGCAACATGATCAGAAAATCCTGTTTCAATCACATCCCCACTAAACCTTCTGACACTATAAAATGATCTACTTCAGTTCTATACATACTCCTTTTGTAAGTCCCTGAATTTTTGCCCAAAAGTTTTAACTTGCCACATCTTATAACTTCTAACATTTCTCTTAAATCATTTCCTTTCTTTTTACACTTGCCTCTTAAATCACAAAGTCTCCTGTTATTATAATATGCATATTTATCACTACATAGTTAAAATCAGATGAAATAAGCTTTCCCTTTCTTTGCCGTTAGTATAAGCATATAATGTTATAATTCTGTACGCGTGTGCTTTCCATTTTACATCTACGACGGTTAATGTTCCCATTTTTGCTAGTTACATCTAATATCTTTACTGTATGTCTACAGAATATGGCTATTCCAGGACATCTCTCATTTCCAAAATTCAAGGCCATCTTTCCTCCCAAGAGTTTCTCTGTTTGTATTATTTGTTAAAAATCTTGTGTCTTCTAATAAAATTACATCTATATTACATGCATTACACCACTCCGAAATTCCTCATCTTCTTACTACATTCTTAATACTATTCACATTTGCAGAAAGCACTCAAACTTTCATTTTCCCTTGTTGTTGGATTCTTGGTTTTATAAGTTCATAGTTAATTACTGGGCTAGCTTTCTTAATAGACCATTCTAAGTCTAACCAATTTCCATCCCAGAGGTGAGAATCAAACACTGTACCTTGTGTCTGAGTCAAACACCATGACCATTATACCAAGCCCCAATCTTTAGCTGTATACATTCTTTTTCATTATTTCCTTTATTTTTTTCTTTTCTAATTATCCCTTTAAATTTTCTTTTTCTGTATTTTACTTTACCTACAGAATGTTTTCCCCATTTACTACCTTCCAGTTTATTTATTTTTATTTTATTTTTTTTTGTTATTTTTTATTATTTTATTTCAGAACCTTCTTCTATGTCCTCTATTTTTTCATCCGATTCTTATTTCTACTTCTAAAATTTATTCTTTGTTCATTTTCTTCTCTTTCTTTACTGTTATTTTCATGTTTTGCAATCTGCCCATAAATGTCTAATTTTTCTACATTTATAACATTTCAATTCACATTTTTTCATTGTCTCACTTCCCCACAAATATAACATTTTCTTTTGTCACAGTTACATATCAAATGTCATTTTCCACAAACAAAAAACATGTTTTGGGTTGTCCCTAGTATTTTACAACACCCCTAACCCCCCCCCCACATTTGTAATGCTTGGTATATGTATCATTTTTTTCTCCGTTTTTAATACAATATTACAATCCCAGTTACCAGTCCATAAAGCCCTTTTCATCAGACTTTTGCGATATCTAGTGCTTCTTTAAATGTTTGTCTTTTCGGCTTTTCCCGGTTAGGGGTCGCCACAGCGGAACTCTTGTCCGCTAATGATTGGCAGCAGATTTTTATGGTGCCGAGTTGCCAGTCCGACGCCCAACCTTCAGCAAAGGCATGCCCATTTACGCATGTCTTTCGGAGGCCACTCAACCACGGGGAGGACATGCTGACTCTACACAGAAGGCCATCTAGTACTTCTTTAAATAAAGCTTTCAAATGCCCTTTCAAAGTCTCTCTTTCTACCTCTGCTCGAAATTGTACACAAATCTTCTTTTTTGTTTCTCTGTTAAATGCTTTTATCACATGAAGATTCCATGGGTTACAGTCTCTCTTTTTTTTCATATTCTCCAAGAAAATTTTCCATTGAAAAAACAGTCTCAAATATAATGTCAAAACTATCTCTTTGTTGATACGAATAAATGCATTTACTGCATGTGTTTTTATACTCAAAGGTGCTATTAAACTCTCCCACACTTCATACCTCTCTGTTTCTTTGTCTTATTTGAATCCTTCCCATGTACTTCCATTTTTTTTATTTTCTTCTGCCTTATTTTCTGCTACTCCATTTTGCCTTCTTTTATTTTCTCTGCATAGGTTTTCTTTTCCATCTCACCACTGTTCTTCAGGACTGTATCTGCATCCTCCTTTTGAAGTTTCTCCATAATGACCCCCCAGGAAACATCTCCTATTTAAGGCTCACTTTGCACCATTTCTTTAAGTAAATTATCTCGCAACCCTCCAGACTGGAGTGCTGTAATTATACGTCCATCATTTACTGACTCATCGCCATCAAATAGGTTTCTTTGAAACATTTCCTCGGAATCCTGCACACATCCTCCAGGCTCAACATTTGATTTCTCCTTCATTTCTTACACTTCTCCATTATCTCCTTCTCTCTCTCCATCTGTCTTTCTGTTTCTCTGGGCCACGTCTGTGCTTGAAATGGAAACAGGAAGTGCTCCTCCAAAATAGTTTCCACTCACAACAATGGCAAGTAGGGGAAGATCCTTGATACTCTGGCCAAATTTCCCCTAATAGTATAAACACCACCTCAGGTCTCCCCTAAAAGAAGGCCACTAGCATAACAGGATTAGCATATTCAGCAAAGGATAAATCAATAAATAAAAACGGCACCATTACTGTGACTGGAGGAAAGAGTAAGCTAAGCAGATATCAGAAGATCGAGTTTTCAGAACTGGAAATTCATATTGACGAGATGAGATGATCGAGTTTCTGAAAACTTTAACTTAAAAAAAAAATCTACCTTTTTTTTCTATGTCTTTGCAGGGGCAAGCCCCCCTGTATCCTCCATGTGGAGCGCTATGCCCACCACACCCCCTTACTTATTATGTACAGCAACTCCGAGATCACACTACAGTGGAGAAAAGAGTAGATTTCCTGATCGTCACTTCCTCACTGTACTGCAATCTCCATTCAAAAGTTTCAAGTTTTTACAAACCCGATCACATTGTCTCAATATGAATTTTGAGCTTCTGACGGGGACCCTTACAGGTACATATATATATATATATATATATATATATACATATATATATATGGATATATACATATATATATATAAATATATATATATATATATATATATATATATATATGTATATATATATATATATATATATATATATATATATATATATATATATATATATATATATATATATATATATAAATATATATATATATATATATATAAATATATATATATATATATATATACACACACACACACACACATATATATATATATATATATATACATACACACACACATATATATACACATGTATATCATAAACCTAAAACAGTGTAAAAAGAGCTGATGGAAGTGGCTTTCTAAAAAACAAGATGCCCCGAACTTCAGAACAGGAACAGTCATGGAAATCAAAAGCTTTCTTCATGTAAATGGTAGTGCACATGTAAAATAATAGCCTTCCAAGTGAATATAGCAGAAGCAAAAACATGAACAGAATCCAAAACTAATGGAACAAATAAAATTAAACATTAGTAATTGCTTCTCGGCTCTATTTAACTGCAGCATTTAAGCAAAGAAACTAGGCCATGTAGGATTTCTAGTTACTGTGCATTTCTTAGCTTCACAAAAAGAGATAAGGTACCCAATTTAATCTTACCCAACTCAAAAAAATTGCAGACATATACCCATTAACATATACATGTTTTTTAATGACAATACAGAGGTTGAAGTCTTGATATCTGGTCACTGTTTGTGTTTTAGCAGCATGTTTTCACCACCTCTGGATGAGTTTTCTCCAGGTACTTCAAGTTTCCACCTACTTCCCAAAACCATACTACATTAATTCCTGCCCATGGGTGGCACAGCAAGAACCTGGAGGACAGCATAGTCTACCCAAAATCCTAGAAAAGTACTGCCATAAAAAAGTTTATTTTTGAGACACTAGCACGTATAGGATGCAGCTCTGTATGGTGTTAGCATACCAATTCATCATGCTGTGCAAAGCAACCAGGAGATGTGGTGCGGGCATACCAATTCATCCTGCTGTGCAAAGCAACCAGGAGATGTGGTGTTAGCATACCAATTCATCCTTCTGTGCAAAGCAAACAGTACATGTGGTGTTAGCATACCAATTCATCCTGCTGTGCAAAGCAACCACAAGATGTGGTGTTACCATACCAGTTCATCCTGCTGTGCAAAGCAACCAGGAGATGTGGTGTTAGCATACCAATTTGTCCTGCTGTGCAAAGCAACCAGGAGATGTGGTGTTAGCATACCAATTTGTCCTGCTGTGCAAAGCAACCAGGAGATGTGGTGTTAGCATACCAATTTGTCCTGCTGTGCAAAGCAACCAGGAGATGTGGTGTTAGCATACCAATTTGTCCTGCTGTGCAAAGCAACCAGGAGATGTGGTGTTAGCATACCAATTTGTCCTGCTGTGCAAAGCAACCAGGAGATGTGGTGTTAGCATACCAATTTGTCCTGCTGTACAAAGCAACCAGGAGATGTGGTGTTAGCATACCAATTTGTCCTGCTGTGCAAAGCAACCAGGAGATGTGGTGTTAGCATACCAATTTGTCCTGCTGTGCAAAGCAACCAGGAGATGTGGTGTTAGCATATCAATTCGTCCTGCTGTGCAAAGCAACCAGGAGATGTGGTGTTAGCATATCAATTCATCCTGCTGTGCAAAGCAACCAAGAGATGTGGTGTTAGCATACCAATTCATCCTGCTATGCAAAGCAACCAGGAGATGTGGTGTTAGCATACCAATTTGTCCTGCTGTGCAAAGCAACCAGGAGATGTGGTGTTAGCATACCAATTTGTCCTGCTGTGCAAAGCAACCAGGAGATGTGGTGTTAGCATACCAATTTGTCCTGCTGTGCAAAGCAACCAGGAGATGTGGTGTTAGCATACCAATTCATCCTGCTGTGCAAAGCAACCAGGAGATGGATTAGGATGGCTGCTAGACAAACCCAATGTCAGCAATTAGTAACGAACCATTCATGCTGTCCTCCACTCTTTTCTACTGTTGCCAGTGTTTTGGCTTTGCAATAACGCTGCAGGCTATTAAACATATTTTTTAACGTAATTTTGGCCAGGAAGAGAATAAGCACTCAACTTTTCAAAGAAAGGTCAGAATTGAGTGGTTGTGAAGACCTGTTTTTTTGTCTCCACTACTTCCAATGACTGTCTGCTGATTCAGATCACCCACCCCTCAACCTTTCTGCTTGCTTACCAAGTTAAGTAACTTAACCATAGCAAACATGATGCCCATTGCTACATCTGAAAGCCGAACAGGGGGACTGAAAAAAGTGCCTAAATAAGAACGTAATTACCCTGATGTGCCAATATAGATTTCTGCTTCCTTACACATTCCCCAGCACATTCACATGAGTGACCTCTGCATGTAACGCCTGTGATTCTAAATTCTACATACATATATATGATATCCCATACATCTCCACATCAAGCTAATATCAGTGTCATGACCTCAGATTATTCCTAGGTTTGGGTTATTTGCTAATCCCCAACAACATATCCCCCTTCAAAGTATGAATATTATCCTCTACAAGCACGGCCCTTCCCCCCCTTTGTAAGAACCTTCAACACACAAGTCCATCGCTGAACCCAGGCTGGCAGCACAAATAACACCAGCATACAGAAACTAATTATTTGTTTTATGCAGCAATTTGTACTTCAGCCTGCTAACTAAAATATCTTCTGCATTAATTATTGCTGAGTTTTTCAAAACACGGTCCTCATATCAGATACAAAATAAATTTCGAACTCCACTACATGTCTGGGCAGGAGTAAAATTTGCTTATGTCTGCTCAGTCCTGAATAGACCTAAACGTCGAACGGACAACACTGTTGCTTTCCTTTGAATGTCTGTAATTCCTTTTAAAGCCAGTAAGAATCCTGCAGCAGGATTGTTATAAGCTCTTAAGGATGTGATAGGTGGCCTTCTGAAAAACAACAAACTCTGCATATTTTAATTGCTACCGTTTCCTTCTGCAATGTCCTTCACCATTACACAGCCTATAAACAAAAGCATAATATAAAACTCATAAAACATTGCTTGATTCTGTCATATGACATTGGAGTCAGGAGAAAGGAAATCTTCATCTTCAGAGGAATCATGGCCTGGCAAATGAATCTGGGATGAATACATCAAAGAGTGCTCATCCAAGTCTGATTCATCCTCAGAAGTGTCTCTTTTGAAAACCAGAGTTAGTACTGTGTTAACATTTTCCCCAATCCAGTCTAAATGTCTACTGTCACAATCCCCTGGAAGGGGCCAATTTAACTTTCTTAACACTCTCCAGGAACACCTTATCTGGAATGCTACTCTGTTCTTATACAAGTCATAAAGGTTATGTATCCTGTCAAAAGAGTCAGACAGGTGGATTGGTAGTCTGGCTCTAATGATGCGCTCTGAAAGAAATCTCAAAGGGCTTCTTGGACTGGAGATCTTGCCACAAGCTTAGGAAATTCAAAGCAGAAGGTGTCCATGTATGTCTACTAGGAAGCCACAAACCTCCCCTGACTGTCATTTACAATGTTCTTCCATCCTTCAGAGATTATCTCCAAATTATATAAGCCCTAAGTGCTACTGAAAAGACACTCTCCTCATCATGTGTGCCATAATTCAAATGCGAGGACACCGGGGATGTAGAATTCAGCTTCTCCTCTTTACTTCAGGATCCAAGTAGCTAGAATCCATCTTTACAGAGGGATTTCTTTTTCATTTTAAGGGAAAGGACTCCAGACGCAGAAGATTAGTCAGTCTCTCTCTATCAACTTTTAGAGTGAAATGTCAAAACTCCTGAAGCAGCCATAACCAATAGGGGGAGTCTGAGCTAGGGATATAACCACCAGGTGACCAATGTCCTTTCCTTGAACACATGGGTCTTGAGGGCCAGTTATCAATCTGTAAGTCTTTCAGGGCATTGTTAACCTCTAATATATGAAAATAGACATCCTATCTGACTACCATGGATGGTGATCTCACCCTACATTTCTGTAATTACTAATGTATGCTGTGAGTTAGATGTCTGGCACATGATATCAATTCCTTAAGAAATCACTACCGTTTTGGTCCTGGAAGATACATACTTATTCAATTGTATGGTGCATTCTAGAGGGACAATTCCCGGGGCCTTGGCACCAGTATACATAAGGGCTGGGGACAATTTGAGTGCCTTCGTAAATACAACACCCTGCCTCAGACTAAAGGAGATGAGGGTGTCTCCACTCCCTTCTCCTTTTCTGCCTTATTCCCCCACTAAGACAGACCAACACCCAAGCTACCATGATACTGTAACTCACCATATATGACTAAAAGTTTCGAGAAACCTGCAAGTCTCTTTTTGTCCAAATATAACTGCATTGCTAGCGCCCTTCTCTGAATTATCTTGCCACTAAAGTCTTAACAAATCTGGTACAAAGGGACATCACGATTCAGACCTGCACACTACACACTTATCTGTGATGTCCCTGTGTGGAATCTGCTTTTTCCAACTGCACCTGCTTAGCCTCTCCAGAGTGGACACTCAGTTTGGAAACTCACATGTCCCGTCACTTGCCAAATACCACAACAATCAACCCAATACAGTGCAATCTCCTAAACCACTTCTTAATATTCCCATCAACCCAATACAGTGCAATCTCCAAAACCACTTCTTAATATTCCTATCAACCCAATACAGTGCAAACTCCTAAACCACTTCTTAATATTCCTATCAACCCAATATAGTGCAATCTTCTAAAATACTTCTTAATATTCCTATCAAACCTACAGTGCAATCTCCTAAACCACTTTTTAATATTCCTATCAACCCAATTCAGTGCAATCTCCTAAACCACTTAATATTCCTATCAAAGTAATACAGTGCGATCTCATAAATCACTTCTAATATTCCTATCAATGTAATACAGTGCAATCTCCTAACCCACTTCTTAATATTCCTATCAACCTAATACACTGCAATATTCTAACCCACTGCTTAATATTCCTATCAACCCAATACAGTGCAATCTCCTAAACCACTTCTTAATATTCCCATCAACCCAATACAGTGCAATCTCCAAAACCACTTCTTAATATTCCTATCAACCCAATACAGTGCAAACACCTAAACCACTTCTTAATATCAACCCAATACAATGCAATCTTCTAAACCACTATTCCTATCAACCCAATACAGTGCAATCTCCTAAACCACTTCTTAACATTCCTATCAACCCAATACAGTGCAATCTCCTAAACCATTTCTTAATATTCCTATCAACCCAATACAGTGCAATCTCCTAAACCACTTAATATTCCTATCAAAGTAACACAGTGCGATCTCCTAAATCACTTCTTAATATTCCTATCAAGGTAATACAGTGCAATCGCCTAAACCACTTCTTAATATTCCTATCAACCCAATACAGTGCAATCTCCTAAACCACTATTTAATATTCCTATCACCCCAATACAGTGCAATCTCCTAAACCACTTAATATTCCTATTAATGTGATACAGTGTGATCTCCTAAAGCACTTCTTAATATTCGTATCAACGTAATACATTGCGATCTCCTAAACCACTTTTTAATATTCCTATCGACGCAATACAGTGCAATCTCAAAGCACTTTTTAATATTCCTATCAGCCCAACACAGTGCAATCTCCTAAAGTACTTCTTAATATTCTTATCAACCAAATACAGTACAATCTCCTAAACCACTTCTTAATATTCATATCAACCCAATACAGTGCAATCTACTAAACCACTTCTTAATATTCCTATCAACCCAATACAGTTCAGTCTCCTAAACCACTTCTTAATATTCCTATCAACCCAATACAGTGCAATCTCTTAAACCACTTAATATTCCTATCAACGTAATACAGTGCGATCTCCTAAACCACTTCTTAATATTCCTATCAATGTAATACAGTGCAATCTCCTAAACCACTTCTTAATATTCCTATCAACCCAATAGAGTGCAATCTCCAAAACCACTATTTAATACTCCTATCAACCCAATGCAGTGCAATCTCCTAAACCACTTAATATCCCTATCAACGTAATACAATGCGATCTCCTAAAGCACATCTTAAAATTCCTATCAACGTAATACAGTGCGATCTCCTAAACCACTTCTTAATATTCCTATCGACGTAATACAGTGCAATTTCCTAAAGCACTTTTTAATATTCCTATCAACCCAACACAGAGCAATCTCCTAAACCACACGTTTTAATATTTTTATCAACGTAATAAACTGCAATCTCCTAAAGCACTTCTTAATATTCCTATCATCCCAATACAGTCCAATCTCCTAAACCACTTCTTAAAATTCCTATCAACCCAATACAGTGCAATCTCCTAAACCACTTAATATTCCTATCAACGTAATACAGTGCGATCTCCTAAACCACTTCTTAATATTCCTATCAATGTAATACAGTGCAATCTCCTAAACCACTTCTTAATATTCCTATCAACCCAATACAGTGCAATCTCTTAAACCACTTCTTAATATTCCTATCAAACCAATACAGTGCAATCGCCTAAACCACTTCTTAATATTCCTATCAACCCAATACAGTGCAATCTCTTAAACTACTTCTTAATATTCATATCAACCCAATACAGTGCAATCTCCTAACCCACTTCTTAATATTCATATCAACCCAATACAGTGCAATCTCCTAACCCACTTCTTAATATTCATATCACTGCAATCTCCTAACCCACTTCTTAATATTCCTATCAACCCAATACACTGCAATCTTCTAACCCACTTATTAATATTCCTATCAAACCAATACAGTGCAATCTCCTAAAGCACTTCTTAATATTCCTATCAACCCAATGCAGTGCAATCTCCTTAAGCACTTCTTAATATTCCTATCAACCCAATACAGTACAATCTCCTAAAGCACTTCGTAATATTCCTATCAATCCAACAGTGCAATCTCCTAAACCACTTCTTAATATTCCTATCAACCCAATACAGTGCAATCTCCTAAAGCACTTATTATTCCTATCAACCCAATACAGTGCAATCTCCTAAACCACTTCTTAATATTCCTATCAACGTAATACAGTGCAATCTCCTAAACCACTACGTAACATTCCTATTAAGCCAATAGAGTGCAATCTCCTACACCCCTTCTTAATATTCCTATCAACCCAGTACAGTGCAAACTCCTAAACCTCTTCTTAATATTCCTATCAACCAAATACAGTGCCATCTCCTAAACCACTTCTTAATATTCCATCTCCTAAACCACTTCTTAATATTCCTATCAACCCAATACACTGCAATCTCCTAGCCCACTTCTTAATATTCCTATCACACCAATACAGTGCAATCTCCTAAACCACTTCTTAATATTCCTATCAACCCAATACAGTGCAATCTCCTAAAGCACTTATTATTCATATCAACCCAATACAGTGCAATCTTCTAAACCACTTCTTAATATTCCTATCACACCAATACAGTGCAATCTCCTAAACCACTTCTTAATATTCCTATCAATCCAATACAGTGCAATCTCCTAAAGCACTTCTTAATATTCCTACCAACCCAACAGTGCACTCTCCTAAACCACTTCTTAATATTCCTATCAAACCAATACAGTGCAATCTCCTAAAGCACTTCTTAATATTCCTATCAACCCAACACAGTGCAATCTCCTAAACCACTTCTTAATATTCCTATCAACGCTGCACAGTGCAATTTCCTAAACCACTTCTTAATATTCCTATCAACCGAATACAGTGCAAACTCCTAAGGCACTTCTTAATATTCCTATCAACCCAAAACAGTGCAATCTCTTAGACCACTTCTTAATATTCCTATCAACCCAATACAGTGCAATCTCCTAAATCACTTCTTAATATTCCTATCAATGTAATACAGTGCAATCTCCTAAACCACTTCTTAATATTCCTATGAACCCAATACAGTGCAATCTCCAAAACCACTATTTAATACTCCTATTAACCCAATAAAGTGCAATCTCCTAAACCACTTAATATTCCTATCAACGCAATACAATGCGATCTCCTAAAGCACTTCTTAATATTCCTATTAACGTAATACAATGCAATCTCCTAAACCACTTCTTAATATTCCTATCGACTTAATACAGTGCAATCTCCTACAGCACTTTTTAATATGCCTATCAACCCAACACAGTGCAATCTCCTAAACCACTTCTTAATATTTTTATCAACGTAACAGAGTGCAATCTCCTAAAGCACTTCTTAATATTCCTATCATCCCAATACAGTGCAATCTCCTAAACCACTTCTTAATATTCCTATCAACCCAATACAGTGCAATCTCCTAAACCACTTAATATTCCTATCAACGTAATACAGTGTGATCTCCTAAACCACTTCTTAATATTCCTATCAATGTAATACAGTGCAATCTCCTAAACCACTTCTTAATATTCCTATCAACCCAATACAGTGCAATCTCTTAAACAACTTCTTAATATTCCTATCAAACCAATACAGTGCAATTGCCTAAACTATCAACCCAATACAGTGCAATCTCCTAAACCACTTCTTAATATTCATATCAACCCAATACAGTGCAATCTCCTAACCCACTTCTTAATATTCATATCAACCCAATACAGTGCAATCTCCTAACCCACTTCTTAATATTCATATCACTGCAATCTCCTAACCCACTTCTTAATATTCCTATCAACCCAATACACTGCAATCTTCTAACCCACTTCTTAATATTCCTATCAACCCAATGCAGTGCAATCTCCTAAAGCACTTCTTAATATTCCTATCAACCCAATGCAGTGCAATCTCCTAAAGCACTTCTTAATATTCCTATCATCCCAATACAGTCCAATCTCCTAAACCACTTCTTAATATTCCTATCAACCCAATACAGTGCAGTCTCCTAAACCACTTAATATTCCTATCAACGTAATACAGTGTGATCTCCTAAACCACTTCTTAATATTCCTATCAATGTAATACAGTGCAATCTCCTAAACCACTTCTTAATATTCCTATCAACCCAATACAGTGCAATCTCTTAAACCACTTCTTAATATTCCTATCAAACCAATACAGTGCAATCGCCTAAACCACTTCTTAATATTCCTATCAACCCAATACAGTGCAATCTCTTAAACCACTTCTTAATATTCATATCAACCCAATACACTGCAATCTTCTAACCCACTTCTTAATATTCCTATCAAAGCAATACAGTGCAATTTCCTAACCCACTTCTTAATATTCATATCAACCCAATACAGTGCAATCTCCTAACCCACTTCTTAATATTCATATCACTGCAATCTCCTAACCCACTTCTTAATATTCCTATCAACCCAATACACTGCAATCTTCTAACCCACTTCTTAATATTCCTATCAAACCAATACAGTGCAATCTCCTAAAGCACTTCTTAATATTCATATCAACCCAATACAGTGCAATCTACTAAACCACTTCTTAATATTCCTATGAACCCAATACAGTGCAATCTCCAAAACCACTATTTAATACTCCTATTAACCCAATAAAGTGCAATCTCCTAAACCACTTAATATTCCTATCAACGCAATACAATGCGATCTCCTAAAGCACTTCTTAATATTCCTATCAACGTAATACAATGCAATCTCCTAAACCATTTCTTAATATTCCTATCGACGTAATACAGTGCAATCTCCTAAAGCACTTTTTAATATGCCTATCAACCCAACACAGTGCAATCTCCTAAACCACTTCTTAATATTATTATCAACGTAACAGAGTGCAATCTCCTAAAGCACTTCTTAATATTCCTATCATCCCAATACAGTGCAATCTCCTAAACCACTTCTTAATATTCCTATCAACCCAATACAGTGCAATCTCCTAAACCACTTAATATTCCTATCAACGTAATACAGTGTGATCTCCTAAACCACTTCTTAATATTCCTATCAATGTAATACAGTGCAATCTCCTAAACCACTTCTTAATATTCCTATCAACCCAATACAGTGCAATCTCTTAAACAACTTCTTAATATTCCTATCAAACCAATACAGTGCAATTGCCTAAACTATCTACCCAATACAGTGCAATCTCCTAAAGCACTTCTTAATATTCATATCAACCCAATACAGTGCAATCTCCTAACCCACTTCTTAATATTCATATCAAACCAATACAGTGCAATCTCCTAAACCACTTCTTAATATTCCTATCAACCCAATACAGTGCAATCTCCTAAAGCACTTATTATTCCTATCAACCCAATACAGTGCAATCTCCTAAACCACTTCTTAATATTCCTATCAACGTAATACAGTGCAATCTCCTAAACCACTACGTAACAGTCCTATTAAGCCAATAGAGTGCAATCTCCTACACCCCTTCTTAATATTCCTATCAACCCAGTACAGTGCAAACTCCTAAACCTCTTCTTAGTATTCCTATCAACCAAATACAGTGCCATCTCCTAAACCACTTCTTAATATTCCTATCAACCCAATACACTGCAATCTCCTAACCCACTTCTTAATATTCCTATCACACCAATACAGTGCAATCTCCTAAACCACTTCTTAATATTTCTATCAACCCAATACAGTGCAATCTCCTAAAGCACTTCTTAATATTCCTACCAACCCAATACAGTGCAATCTCCTAAAGCACTTATTATTCCTATCAACTCAATACAGTGCAATCTCCTAAACCAGGACTGCATGGATAAGGCAATCCCAAGCAAAACAAAGACTCTTTGTACCAAAGGCAAGCGTCCAGTCTGGTGGACCCCAGCCATAAACAAACTCTACAACAAAAGGAGGAAGCTACTACAAGATAGAGCAAAATCCTTAAAAGGTAAGACACCCTTGATCACTATAAGTAAAAAACTAAGAGCTCTCATAAAATCATCCAAAGCAAATTTCGAGAGAAAAATAGCTAAAGACTCAAAAGACAATCATAAGGCCTTCTTTAGCTATGTTAGAAACCTGGGAGGAAACTCCCAGATATGCTCAGAGCTAGTTCAAAATGATGTGAAGATTACTGATCCTACAGACATTGCCAACATACTGGCTGACAGGTTCAGTGCAAACTTCTCCCCTCCCCCAAAGGAGAGATATCTATACCAAACGATTGCAGCCCCCAAACATCTCCAGCCCAAGTGAGAACTGCTCTCTCCAAAGCAAAAACACAGCATCCATGGGACCTGATGGTGTCCCCGGCTGTGTGCTCCATGAACTCAATGAGGAATTAAACCCACAGCTAGGACAGCTGTTTAATCATAGTCTTACCTCTGGATACGCACTCCAGGAGTGGCGCACTGCAACTGTGGTACCACTTCACAAAGGCGGTGCCTCCACCGACCCTGGAAATTACCGCCCATTAGCTTGACAAGCCTTATCTGCAAAGCCATGGAGAGGATCATAATGGACCTCATAAATAAAGACATAGGGAATTTGCAGACTTTGGATCCAACCCAGTTTGGCTTTGTCAAAGGCAGATCATGCCTTTTAAACTTGGTTGACTTTTTCGAAACAGTCACCAAAGCCATTGATGAGGGAAAGGCAGTCCATACAGCCTACCTCGATCTGGCTAAGGCCTTCGATACAATACCCCACTCGGGTATCATTGAAAACTCATCAGCTTAAATGTCAACCTATACATCACAAGATGGGTTGCAAACTGGCTGAGTGACAGAACCCACAGGGTCAGAGTTGCTGGCGCCATGTCAGACTCAAAGCCTGTCACAAGTGGTGTCCCACAGGGCTTAGTCCTGGGCCCACTCTTGTTTGGCATCTACTTTTCCGGAGTACAAGCAAACACAGGAGGGTTAGGGGGGACAAAGTTTGCAGATGACTGCAAACTGGGTCCATAGTAGAAAACACATCTGACACAGATATCCTTCAGAAGGGTCTCACAGAAACGGATAACTGGTGCCAGAGCCACGGCCTAAAGTTAAATGCCAAAAAATGCATAGTCATACCCTTCGGGAAAAACAAGGTTACCCTAGCTACCAAATAGGTGGCAATCCACTGAGCACAGAAGAAATTATCAGGGACCAGGGGACCCAGGTTGATAGTAGTCTGTCATTCGACACCCATGTAGCTAAAGTAGTTAGGAAGACCTTCTACATTGCCCACCTTATCATGAAGGATTCTCATCTAGATCAAGGGAGGTCATAGTCTCCCTTTACTCATCACTCATCAGACCAATGATTGAGTACAATGCCCCATTCGAATGTATCTGACCCGACACTTGCAGCAGCTGGAGAGGCCACAAAGTTCCTCACCAAAAGGATAAAGGGTCTCAAAATCTGTCCTATGCTGCCCGACTGAAAGAACTCCAGCTCTATTCAGTCGCCACCGCTTGCTCAGAGGTGACCTTTGCCTAACATACAAGGCCATGTCAAACCCAGATTTGATGAATATGCTTCACCTCAAAAATCTAGATCCATCAGAGCCACAAGGGCGGAGACTTAAACCTTGACACGGCTATTAATAGGACGTGCTGGAGGGATAGATTCATCACCCAAAGACTCCCTATGCTGTGGAACAAAATCCCGGTACATGTGAGGCAGAGCACCTCGCTGGCCTTGTTCAAGAGAAATCTTGACCAATGGATGGGAGATCGCAGATATACCCCAGGGATTACCTCAGTGTCACTGCTCGACAGAGGCACAGCAAAATAATGGGTATAGTTCCCCATACTAAAGGGGTGGCGTAAGCCACAAAACGATGGGCTAGGCTTGTAAATGCCCTCGGGCAGATAGCCTAGTATGAACCTATGAACCTATAATATTCCTATCAACGTAATACAGTGCAATCTCCTAAACCACTATGTAATATTCCTATTAAGCCAATACAGTGCAATCTCCTACACCCCTTCTTAATATTCCTATCAACCCAGTACAGTGCAAACTCCTAAAGCACTTCTTAATATTCCTATCAAACCAATACAGTGCAATATCCTAAAGCACTTCTTAATATTCCTATCAACCTAATACAGTGCAATTTCCTAAACCTCTTCTTAATATTCCTATCAACCCAATACAGTGCAATCTCCTAAACCACTTCTTAATATTCCTATCAACCCAATACAGTGCAAACTCCTAAAGCACTTCTTAATATTCCTATCAACCCAATACAGTGCACTCTCTAAAACCATTTCTTAATATTCCTATCAAACCAATACAGTGCAATCTCCTAAACCACTTCTTAATATTCATATCAACCCAATACAGTGCAAACTCCTAAAGCACTTCTTAATATTCCTATCAACCCAATACAGTGCACTCTCTAAAACCACTTCTTAATATTCCTATCAAACCAATACAGTGCAATCTCCTAAACCACTTCTTAATATTCATATCAACCCAATACAGTGCAATCTCCTCAACCACTTTTTAATATTCATATCAACCCAATACAGTGCAATCTCCAAAACCACTATTTAATATTCCTATCAACCCAATACAGTGCAATCTCCTAAACCACTTAATATTCCTATTAACGTGATACAGTGTGATCTCCTAAACCACTTCTTAATATTCCTATCAACGTAATACAGTGCGATCTCCTAAACCACTTCTTAATATTCCTATTGACGCAATACAGTGCAATCTCATAAAGCACTTTTTAATATTCCTATCAACCCAACACAGTACAATCTCCTAAACCACTTCTTAATATTCATATCAACCCAATACAGTGCAATCTACTAAACCACTTCTTAATATTGCTATCAACCCAACACAGTACAATCTCCTAAACCACTTCTTAATATTCCTATCGACGTAATACAGTGCAATCTCCTAAAGCACTTTTTAATATTCCTATCAACCCAGCACAGTGCAATCCCCTAAACCACATGTTTTAACATTTTTATCAACGTAATAAAGTGCAATCTCCTAAAGCACTTCTTAATATTCCTATCATCCCAATACAGTCCAATCTCCTAAACCACTTCTTAATATTCCTATCAACCCAATACAGTGCAATCTCCTAAACCACTTAATATTCCTATCAACGTAATACAGTGCGATCTCCTAAACCACTTCTTAATATTCCTATCAATGTAATACAGTGCAATCTCCTAAACCACTTCTTAATATTCCTATCAACCCAATACAGTGCAATCTCTTAAACCACTTCTTAATATTCCTATCAACCCAACACAGTGCAATCTCCTACATCACTTCTTAATATTCCTATCAACCCTGCACAGTGCAATTTCCTAAACCACTTCTTAATATTCCTATCAACCCAATACAGTGCAATCTCCTAAACCACTTAATATTCCTATCAATCCAATACAGTGCAATCTCCTAAACCACTTCTTAATATTAGTATCAACCCAATACAGTGCAATCTCCTAAACCACTTCTTAATATTTCTATCAACCCAATACAGTGCAAACTCCTAAAGCACTTCTTAATATTCCTATCAACCCAATACAGTGCACTCTCTAAAACCACTTCTTAATATTCCTATCAAACCAATACAGTGCAATCTCCTAAACCACTTATTAATATTCATATCAACCCAATACAGTGCAATCTCCTAAACCACTTTTTAATATTCATATCAACCCAATACAGTGCAATCTCCTAACCCACTTCTTAATATTCATATCAACCCAATACAGTGCAATCTCCTAAACCACTTCTTAATATTCCTATCAACCCAATACAGTGCAATCTCCTAAAGCATTTCTTAATATTCCTATCAACCCAATACAGTGCAATCTCCTAAAGCACTTATTATTCCTATCAACCCAATACAGTGCAATCTCCTAAACCACTTCTTATTATTCGTATCAGCCCAACAGTGCAATCTCCTAAACCATTTCTTAATATTCCTATCAACCAAATACAGTGCAATCTCCTACACCACTTCTTAATATTCCTATCAACCCAATACAGTGCAAACTCCTAAACATTTCTTAATATTCCTATCAACCCAATACAGTGCAATATCCTAAAGCACTTAATATTCCTATCAACGTAATACAGTGCAATTTCCTAAACCTCTTCTTAATATTCCTATCAACCCAATGCAGTGCAATCTCATAAACCACTTCTTAATATTCCTATCAACCCAATACAGTGCAATCTCCTAAACCACTTCTTAATATTCCTATCAACCCAATACAGTGCAATCTCCTAAAGCACTTCTTAATATTTCTATCAACACAATACAGTGCAATCTCTTAAACCACTTCTTAATATTCCTATCAACCCAATACAGTGCAATCTCCTAAACCACTTCTTAATATTCCTATCAACCCAATACAGTGCAATCTCCTAAACCACTTCTTAATATTCCTATCAACGTAATACAGTGTACATTCCTAAACCACTACTTAATATTCCTGTTAAGCCAATTCAGTGCAATCTCCTATACCACTTCTTAATATTCCTATCAACCCAATACAGTGCAATATCCTAAAGCACTTAATATTCATATCAATGTAATACAGTGCAATTTCCTAAACCTCTTCTTAATATTCCTATCAACCCAACACAGTGCAATCTTCTAAACCACTTCTTAATATTCCTATCAACCCAATACAGTGCAAACTCCTAAAGCACTTCTTAATATTCCTATCAACGTAATACAGTGCAATCTCCTAAACCACTATGTAATATTCCTATTAAGCCAATACAGTGCAATCTCCTACACCCCTTCTTAATATTCCTATCAACCCAGTACAGTGCAAACTCTTAAAGCACTTCTTAATATTCCTATCAAACCAATACAGTGCAATATCCTAAAGCACTTTTTAATATTCCTATCAACCTAATACAGTGCAATTTCCTAAACCTCTTCTTAATATTCCTATCAACCCAATACAGTGCAATCTCCTAAACCACTTCTTAATATTCCTATCAACTCAATACAGTGCAAACTCCTAAAGCACTTCTTAATATTCCTATCAACCCAATACAGTGCACTCTCTAAAACCACTTCTTAATATTCCTATCAAACCAATACAGTGCAATCTCCTAAACCACTTCTTAATACTCATATCAACCCAATACAGTGCAATCTCCTAAACCACTTTTTAATATTCATATCAACCCAATACAGTGCAATCTCCAAAACCACTATTTAATATTCATATCAACCCAATACAGTGCAATCTCCTAAACCACTTAATATTCCTATTAACGTGATACAGTGTGATCTCCTAGACCACTTCTTAATATTCCTATCAACGTAATACAGTGCGATCTCCTAAACCACTTCTTAATATTCCTATTGACGCAATACAGTGCAATCTCATAAAGCACTTTTTAATATTCCTATCAACCCAAAACAGTACAATCTCCTAAACCACTTCTTAATATTCATATCAACCCAATACAGTGCAATCTACTAAACCACTTCTTAATATTCCTATCAACCCAATACAGTGCAATCTCCTAAACCACTTCTTAAAATTCCTATCAACCCAATACAGTGCAATCTCTTAAACCACTTAATATTCCTATCAACGTAATACAGTGCGATCTCCTAAACCACTTCTTAAAATTCCTATCAACGTAATACGGTGCCATCTCCTAAACCACTTCTTAATATTCCTATCGACGTAATACAGTGCAATCTCCTAAAGCACTTTTTAATATTCCTATCAACCCAGCACAGTGCAATCTCCTAAACCACATGTTTTAATATTTTTATCAACGTAATAAAGTGCAATCTCCTAAAGCACTTCTTAATATTCCTATCATCCCAATACAGTCCAATCTCCTAAACCACTTCTTAATATTCCTATCAACCCAATACAGTGCAATCTCCTAAACCACTTAATATTCCTATCAACGTAATACAGTGCGATCTCCTAAAAGTACAGTTTTGTACCTACCATAAATGTAGATGTTCGAGGATCCACATTGCTGCAGTCCTAACTATTGGGGTAGTCCGCTGTCCAGTCGGCCCGAATACCAAAGTATATGGCTGACGTCGGTCAGGGCGCATTAGACTGACGTCAGTACGTCAGGGTACTAATGCGCATGACCGACGTCATATCCTCAGTCTTTTCTTGCCCCAGATGTCAGAAGACCCTGAAAAGATAAGGCCAAAACCAAAAACTCCAAACATACCTGCACCAAAAATATGTACAATATATACAAAAGTACTAGAATATAACCTCACCTACACAACCACCCCTAAACACAGAGGGGAAGGAGGGAGGGAAAATTGGACTGCAGCAATGTGGATCCTCGAACATCTACATTTATGGTAGGTACAAAACTGTACTATGTTCTTCATTCCACATTGCTGCAGTCCTAACTATTGGGTAGAATCCCAAAGCAGAGGTAAGGGAGGCTGGCAAATCATAAGGAAGCAGGAACTGACAACATGCCTTGCAAAATAGCTGTGGCAAAACCAGCCCTAGACTTAGAGTAGAGAGGAAGGTGATAATGCTTAGAGAAAGTATGCACTGAACTCCAAGTAGCTGCCTCCAAAATATCCTTAGTTGCCACCCCCCTTAGAAATGCTATTGAAGTGGCAGTAGCCCTAGTGGAATGAGGCCTAATCCCAACTGGAATCTCCTTGCCATGATGGGAATAACAAAATGCAATGCAAAACCCAATCCACCTAGAAATAGTTTGTTTTGACACAGGCTTGCCCCATGAACCCAAAGCAAAAGAAACAAACAACTGCTGAGACTGCCTAAAATCCTTAGTCCTGCTCAAATAATAACGCAACTGCCTGTGTACATCTAAAGTGTGCAAAATCTTTTCCCCTTTATTTTGGGGATCTGCATAAAAAGTAGGCAAATGAATAGTTTGGTTTAAAGCCACACTAGAAACCACCTTAGGCATAAAGGAAGGATTAGTACGTAAAGATACCCTATCCTTATGAAAAATCAAAAAAGGCTCTACCGCCATAAGGGCCTGCAACTCAGAAACCCTTCTTGCAGAAGTAATGGCCAACAAAAAGACAGTCTTCCATGACAAGTATTTCAATTCAGCAGTAGCCGCAGGCTCAAAAGGTTGTAGAGTAAGTTTCTCCAACACAAAATTGAGATCCCAAGCAGGAGTAGGAGCTCTACGTGGGGTCTTATATTCTTTGCCCCTCTAAGAAATTGCTTGAACAAAGGATGCGAAAACAATGGTGGGTCACAATCATAGTGAGCTGAAATTGCTGCAGCATGAATCTTAATGGAAGAGAAAGACAAACCTTTGTCCAATAACTCAGTAAGATATTGAAGAGCCACACTCAAATTAGGCTCAGAAATCTCCAAATTGTTTGCTGCACTCCAAAATAAAAATCTCTTCCATTTTTCTGCGTACACTTTCCTTGTACTAGGTCTCCTGGCTTCCATAATCACATTTAAAACTTGTTGAGGAAGTTGAGACCTGCTGTCTTTCAAAACAGAATATGCCAGGCTGTTAGATGAAGAGAGTGAAGCTGGACATTGAGCAGGTGACCGTCCCTCTGAGACAACAGGTGTGGAATCAAGGGTAAAGGCCATGGAGGCTTCCTTACCAGACTCCTCAGTAATGGATACCAGTGCTGCCGAGGCCAATCTGGAGCTATTAAAATCATCCTTGGCTTGTCTTGTCTGACCTTTAGAAGCACCTTTGGAAGAAGAGGCAGAGGTGGAAAAGCATACACATGAAGATTTTTCCAACTGAAAGAAAGAGCATCCACTTTCCAAGCTGTGTGATGAAACCTCTTTGTGCAAAACTTTGGCAGCTGGTGGTTTAGTGGAGAAGCGAACAGATCTATGTCTGGAGTTCCCCATGACACTGTCAAGTTTTGAAATACATGAAGATCCAGTTTCCACTCGTGGGGATCCATGATTAGTCTGCTTAACACATCTGCTAAGGAGTTCTGTGCTCCCGGCAGAAACCTTGCCTGAAGAGTTAGTTGCAAGCTGAGCGCAGTCTCCCATAAAATCATTGCTTGCCTGCATAGAGGATAAGAATGTGTTCCCCCTTGCTTGTTGATGTACCACATGACAGTTGTGTTGTCTGTTAGAATCAACACCTGCCCTGGAAGAAGTAACTCCTTGAAAGCCATTAATGCAAACTGGACTGCTAACATCTCTTTCATGTTGATATGTAGATGCTGTAGTCTGGCAGGCCACTTGTCTTGTATCCACTTTCCATTTAGATGAGCTCCCCAAGCAATGTCTGAGGCATCTGTCGTTAGAATCTGACTCGCCTCTGGCCGGGTCACAGAGAGTCCCTTGTTTAGGTGACATTCCTGAGCCCACCACAAAAATTCCTTTTGAATGCAAGGTATTATTTGAATGACAGTGTCCAAATCCTGGCAGTGCTGTGTCCATACATTTTTGAGATACCACTGCAGCTTCCTCATATGCAGTTTGGCATTGGGAAGCACCAGAATACAAGATGCCATGAACCCTAAGGCTTGAAGGACTGTCCTTGCAGTCAGCCCGGACTGAAGAGATAGCTGATGGAAGTAACTGGAAAGATTCTTTTGTTTGTCCGGGGTTAAAAAGGCCATCTGGGCTGCTGTATTCAGTCTCACACCCAGAAAGCACATGTCTTGAGAGGGTACTAGACTGGACTTTATTTCGTTCACAGAATACCCTAGGCATCTTAGCACTGCTATGACATAATCCAAATGCTGTAGAAGGTCTTCCTTTTCTTGAGCTAGAATCAGGCAGTCGTCCAAGTAAGGATAGATTTGAATTCCTTTTAGCCTGAAGTAAGCTATCACTGGAGCCAGAACCTTTGTGAATACTCTGGGCGCAGTGGATAAGCCAAAGGGCAATGCAGAGAACTGATAATGAGAATTTCCAGCTCGAAACGCAGATACTTCCTGCAACTTAGTCTTATAGGCACATGAAGGTAAGCTTCCTTGAGATCTAAAGTTACCATCCAGTGATCTTTGCCCAGCAGAGGTAAAAGCTGTTGTAACGTCAACATTTTGAACTTGGGAATGTCCAGATAAGTGTTGAGGATAGATAAATCCAAAATTGGTCTCCACGTGTTCCCCTTCTTTGGTACTAGGAACAGGCGAGAATAAAATCCTAGGCCCCTTTCTGGCACAGGAACTGGCTGAATGGCCCCTATTTGGAGCAACAGAGAAATTTGCTTGTAAGCCTCTTTTCTTTGTAGAGGAGGAATGTCTGGCATGCCTTTGAAAGGAGGCAAGGTATGGAAATAAAACCTGTAACCGTGGTGAATGATATCCAGAACCCATCTGTCTTGGGTAATTAAATCCCAATTTTCTTTGAAAAGAGACAGCCTTCCTCCCAAAGGTGCTGCCAGGCGAGAATGTACTGGCAGCTGAAAAGGCAGGTCATTGGGTCTGCTTACGAAAGGACTGACCCCTGCCCTCACCAGAAGTCTGAGCAGGGGAACTCCCTGTCCTAGGCCTAAAAGAACCTTGAGCTCTGCCCCTACCACGTCTAGACCTACCCCTAGACTGGGAATCATAAGCAGGATAAGTCCATCCCTTAGTAGGCCAATTTCTACTAAACTTCGGAGGCTGCACCTGCAAAAAATCCTTAACAGTTTGCATAGACTTAGCCTTGTCCTCCATTTTCTTTAAAACTGCTTCCACAGGCGAACCAAACAACACATCAGACTGCAAAGGAGCATCCAAAATCCTTGTTTTAACATGCTCAGCTAAATTCTGATCTCTCAACCAGGCATGCCTACGAAGAACAGAACCAGTGGCAGCCACCCTCGAGGAGGCCTGCACAGCATCAAAACCACACTGGAAGGAATGTTTACCCACCTGTTCAGACATATGAACTAAATCCTGCAACTCCTTACACTCAATACCTTCTGCCAGAGCATCCACCTTAGATTTCAATTGTGAAAGGAGGTAATTCTGATATTTTAACATGTGAAACTGACAATTCAATGCCCTCATGGCTAAAGTGGAAGAAGTATACACTTTCTTTCCCCATCTATCCAAAGCCCTTGCCTCTTTATCAGGAGGAACAGGATTTTTAACAACAGAGGCCTTCACCCCTTTAGGCCCCAGAGAGACAGTTTCCGGGTCTGCCCTAGGACTCTTAAAAAGATACTTATGAGCCTCAGGCACCCTATAGTACCTATCCGGTTTAACTGGGGCAGGAGGCAAAGAATCAGGATTCAGGGAAGCCTCTGCAAAAACATCTTCCACCACATTCAGAACAGGAGGTATAGCTAAAGGCCTATGCTGGGGTAAAAACAAGAATTCCCTAAGCCTCTTCCTGGAATCAGAGAAATCTTGGCCTTCCCATTTAAAATGCTCCCTCATGGAATGCAGAGTCTCTGAAAATGAAAAATCCTCAGGAGGAGAAGCTGAAGGAGTAGAATCATCCACATCAGAATCAGAATAAGGAGGATACTCCTGCAAGTCTTCAGCCGAAGACTCAGAAGCCTCCGAACAGTGCTCAAAACTCTCAAACTCAGGTTCCACCCTAGGCCTCTTATCAGGAGGGGGCATAGAACCTCTAATCATAGTAATCAAATCCTCTGCCATTTTAAGCATATGTTTCTTAGGCAAAGACCCTGAAGCACTAGGAGAAACCCCACTGAAGCTACACTAGGCCTGCCTCTCAAAGAAGCCTTGGAAACAGAGGGGGAGGCCCTAACCACCTTAGGAAGAGAGGGAAGAACAGCCACCTGAGAAGCCCCCTCAGCCTGGCCTACTTCCTGAGAGGATACATCCTGTAACAATAAAGTCTCTCCCTGAGACTCCAAAGAAACACCTGGCAGAACCTCCGGCTCCACTGAGCCTTCTAAAGAACCGGCGTCAGGGACTGTTGGTTCTTCCACTCTAGGCTTTGCTGCTTTATCCTTGCGCTTTTTGCGAAGCGGCCGGAGCATCCGACGGCATTTTATAATTACAACGCTTTCCAAAAACTAACCTGGCACAGTCTAACCTTCTCTTAATAGTGCGTTTATTAAATCTAGCACAAGAGCGGCATCCAACAACGTCGTGCTCAGGCCCTAAACAAGGTATACACAAAGTATGGTAATCCCTATGAGGTATCTGTTTCCCACAAGAAATACAGTTATTCACTTTTTCTGACATCCGGTTAAATACTGAGGCAAGAAAAAAACCAAAATATTCCCCAACGGGGTACTTAGTCAACTTTGATTCGGTCTGAAACTCTGACTTCAGAAACTTTCAGAACGCCAACCTGCACTCGCAAAATTGCTTCTGCATCGGACCATGCGGCAAAAAAGACTGAGGATATGACGTCGGTCATGCGCATTAGTACCCTGACGTACTGACGTCAGTCTAATGCGCCCTGACCGACGTCAGCCATATACTTTGGTATTCGGGCCGACTGGACAGCGGACTACCCCAATAGTTAGGACTGCAGCAATGTGGAATGAAGAACATCCACTTCTTAATATTCCTATCAATGTAATACAGTGCAATCTCCTAAACCACTTCTTAATATTCCTATCAACCCAATACAGTGCAATCTCTTAAACCACTTCTTAATATTCCTATCAACCCAACGCAGTGCAATCTCCTAAACCACTTCTTAATATTCCTATCAACCCTGCACAGTGCAATTTCCTAAACCACTTCTTAATATTCCTATCAACCCAATACAGTGCAATCTCCTAAACCACTTCTTAATATTCCTATCAACCCAATACAGTGCAATCTCCTAAACCACTTCTTAATATTAGTATCAACCCAATACAGTGCAATCTCCTAAACCACTTCTTAATATTCCTATCAACCCAATACAGTGCAAACTCCTAAAGCACTTCTTAATATTCCTATCAACCCAATACAGTGCACTCTCTAAAACCACTTCTTAATATTCCTATCAAACCAATACAGTGCAATCTCCTAAACCACTTCTTAATATTCATATCAACCCAATACAGTGCAATCTCCTAAACCACTTTTTAATATTCATATCAACCCAATACAGTGCAATCTCCTAACCCACTTCTTAATATTCATATCAACCCAATACAGTGCAATCTCCTAACCCACGTCTTAATATTCCTATCAAACCAATACAGTGCAATCTCCTAAACCACTTCTTAATATTCCTATCAACCCAATACAGTGCAATCTCCTAAAGCATTTCTTAATATTCCTATCAACCCAATACAGTGCAATCTCCTAAAGCACTTATTATTCCTATCAACCCAATACAGTGCAATCTCCTAAACCACTTCTTAATATTCCTATCAACCCAACAGTGCAATCTCCTAAACCATTTCTTAATATTCCTATCAACCCAATACAGTGCAATCTCCTACACCACTTCTTAATATTCCTATCAACCCAATACAGTGCAAACTCCTAAACATTTCTTAATATTCCTATCAACCCAATACAGTGCAATATCCTAAAGCACTTAATATTCCTATCAACGTAATACAGTGCAATTTCCTAAACCTCTTCTTAATATTCCTATCAACCCAATGCAGTGCAATCTCATAAACCACTTCTTAATATTCCTATCAACCCAATACAGTGCAATCTCCTAAACCACTTCTTAATATTCCTATCAACCCAATACAGTGCAATCTCCTAAAGCACTTCTTAATATTTCTATCAACACAATGCAGTGCAATCTCTTAAACCACTTCTTAATATTCCTATCAACCCAATACAGTGCAATCTCCTAAACCACTTCTTAATATTCCTATCAACCCAATACAGTGCAATCTCCTAAACCACTTCTTAATATTCCTATCAACGTAATACAGTGTACACTCCTAAACCACTACTTAATATTCCTATTAAGCCAATTCAGTGCAATCTCCTATACCACTTCTTAATATTCCTATCAACCCAATAAAGTGCAATATCCTAAAGCACTTAATATTCCTATCAACGTAATACAGTGCAATTTCCTAAACCTCTTCTTAATATTCCTATCAACCCAATACAGTGCAATCTTCTAAACCACTTCTTAATATTCCTATCAACCCAATACAGTGCAAACTCCTAAAGCACTTCTTAATATTCCTATCAACCCAATACAATGCAATCTCCTAAACCACTTCTTAATATTCATAACAACCCAATACAGTGCAATCTCCTAAACCACTTCTTAATATTCCTATCAACCCAACACAGTGCAATCTCCTAACCCACTTCTTAATATTCCTATCAAACCAATACAGTGCAATCTCCTAAACCACTTCTTAATATTCCTATCAACCCAATACAGTGCAATCTCCTAACAGACTTCTTAATATTCCTATCAACCCAATACAGTGCAATCTCCTAAACCACTTCTTAATATTCCTATCAACCCAATACAGTGCAATCTCCTAAACCACTTCTTAATATTCCTATCAACCCAATACAGTGCAATCTCCTAACCCACTTCTTAATATTCCTATCAAACCAATACAGTGCAATCTCCAAACCACTTCTTAATATTCATTTCAACCCAATACAGTGCAATCTCCTAAACCACTTCTTAATATTCCTATCAACCCAATACAGTGCAAACTCCTGAAGCACTTCTTAATATTCCTATCAACCCAATACAGTGCAATCTCCTAAAGCACTTAATATTCCTAATGTCTCTAGTCTTCCCTTTCCCTTTCCTCCATCCCTCACAATGTATCCACGTCCCTCACCTCTCCCGTTTCTTTTCCTACTTCTAATCCCTTTCCTCCATTTCTTTCCAGCTGCCCTTTCATTCCATCTCCCTCTATTATGTTTCTCCTTCACAGCCTTGTATTTGCTTCCTTGGTAGTATAGTGGTGAGTATCCCTACCTGTCATGAGGGTGACCAGGGTTTGATTCTCTGATGGGGTGTAGATGCATGTGACAGCAGTGTCAGTGACACAACAGGTAATATATTCACCTTTGTTGCAGACGGTTGTGGGTTCAGTTCCCCCATCACGTAGACTGATTGCTGATCCTGCGGTGCAGCATAACAGGGGAGCTGCACTCTCGAGTGCGCTGGACTTTGGATGAGATGTTAAACTGAGGCCCCGTCTGCTTCATTTGGTGGTAGCTCAGGTGGATGTAAAAGATCCTGTAGCACCTATATAAAACAGTAGGAGAAAGTTTCCTGATAATCTGGCCAAATTTACCCTAGTTTATTATAAGCACCATCTCAGATCTCCACTGAATAGATGCTAATAGCCTTATGGGACTAAACTGGTCAACAAAGGATAAATAAATAAATAATTATGTGTACAGATCTCACCGAGTTTTCCCCCATACAAATTTATTAAACTATGCCACCTTAGAATGCATATCTAATGTGTGTGTGCAGCCTACATAAATTACTGCTACTCATAAATACTGTATTACCTGCATGGTTAAGCACTATTTTTTTGTTTCTTTTTTAACCCCAGGCTGAGCCTGAAAATGATGCAAAAGTGAGTAAATGTCAGGAATAAAAAGTGGTGGCGAGAAAGACATTGCCACAAAGGAAACATGGGGTTAGTGCAGTCCTACAGGGGCTGGCCCTAGTTGGTACCTCTCTGTTATATATCACAATCCTACAGGGGGTGGCCCTAGTTGGTACCACTCCATTACATATCACAATCCTACAGGGGCTGGCCCTAGTTGATACCTCTTCATTACATATCACAATCCTACAGGGGCTGGCCATAGTTGGTACCTCTCCGTTATATATCACAATCCTACAGGGGCTGGCCCTAGCTGGTACCTCTCTGTTATATATCACAATCCTAGAGGGGCTGGCCCTAGTTGGTACCTCTCCATTATATATCACAATGCTACAGGGGCTTGCCCTAGTTATTACCTCTCCATTATATATCGTAGTCCTACAGTGGCTGGCCCTAGTTGGTACCTCTTCGTATCACAACCCTACAGGGGCTGGCCCTAGTTGGTACCTCTCAGTTATATATCACAATCCTACAGGGCCTGGCCCTAGTTAGTGCCTCTCCATTATATATCGTAGTCCTACAGGGGCTGGCCCTAGTTGGTACCTCTCCATATCACAACCCTACAGGGGCTGGCCCTAGTTGGTACCTCTCCGTTACATATCACAATCCTACAGGGGCTGGCCCTAGTTGGTACCTCTCTGTTATTTATCACAATCCTACAGGGGCTGGCCCTAGTTGGTACCTCTCTGTTATGTATCACAATCCTACAGGGGCTGGCCCTAATTGGTACCTCTCCATTATATATCACAATCCTACAGGGGATGGCCCTAGTTGGCACCTCTCTGTTATATATCACAATCCTACAGGGGCTGTCCCTACTTGGTACCTCTCCATTATATATCATAGTCCTACAGGGGCTGGCCCTAGTTGGTACCTCTCCATTATATATCGCAGTCCTACAGGGGCTGGCCCTAGTTGGTACCTCTCCATTATATATCGCAGTCCTACAGGGGCTGGCCCTAGTTGGTACCTCTCTGTTATATATCACAATCCTACAGGGGCTGGCCCTAGTTGGTACCTCTCTGTTATATATCACAATCCTACAGGGGTTGGCCGTAGTTGGTACCTCTCCATTATGTATCACAATCCTACAGAGGCTGGCCTTAGTTGGTACCTCTCTGTTATGTATCACAATCCTACAGGGGCTGGCCCTAGTTGGTACCTCTCTGTTATGTATCACAATCCTACAGGCATGGCCTAGTTGGTACCTCATCCTACAGGTGCTGGCCTTAGTAGGTACCTCATCCTACAGGGGCTGGCCCTAGTTGGTACCTCTCTGTTATGTATCACAATCCTACAGGCATGGCTTAGTTGGTACCTCATCCTACAGGTGCTGGCCTTAGTAGGTACCTCATCCTACAGGGGCTGGTCCTAGTTGGCACCTCATCTGACAGGGGCTCGCTCTAGTTGATACCTCATTCTACAGGGGCAGGCCCTAGCTGGTACCTCTCTGTTATGTATTACAAAGGGCACTAAGAATAGGAACTTGGAAGAGCAAGTTTACAAAAGCAAAAGGTACTAGAAATCTAGACGGAGAAATGACAGCTATAGTTTACAACAAGGAAATACAACACATGTCATCCTGAAATTTTCAGAAGAAATTTTTCTGTGAGGACATATTGACTGCAGAGATGAATCCTTAGGCACAGAATGAGAAAGCTGTAGCTAAAGCCAATAAAATGCTCAAATGCTTGGTGAAGCAGGGGAGACACTAAAGTAGGAGGGAGGTTATGCTACCACTTTATAGGTCTTGTCTCAAGTCACAGTCTGATTAATGTGTAAAGCCTTAGTGTCCATCTTTTTTCATTTTAACTCGTTACAGCCGAGTGCTCCTCCAGGCATTTCTGCAGTTACCTCTCACTGCTTGTCAAAGTATAATGTTTATACTTGCATTAATAATTCCAAAGCAAGCTACATACAAGGTATCAGAATATTTTATCTTGAAGCATACATGATAGCAAACACAACTGCATTATCTGACCTCTGTCAATAAGTATTTGTTAGAACTGTAAAGTGGTAACTTCATTTTTTAAAGGCTCAAGCCACACCCACTGGGAGTTAAAGGTGCACATTCAAAAGTGCTGCACTGGAGGGAATGGAAAGTAATCCCGACACAGGAGGTTAGTCAAGAGTCTCATTATCAAATGAACATGGAAATCAAATAATTGGAATAGCCGACAGAAAGTTATTAGGTTAAAAAAGATATAAACAGAGACCATGTTACTTCTACTGGAGATGAAGACTAGAAAGTACAGTTGTGTACACTTACCATAAATGTAGATGTTCGAGTGTATTCACTGTTGCAGTCATTACACTTGGGTTATCCTGCCAGGGGTAGCCCTCAGTTGGTCCGAATACCAGAGGCTTAGTATTTCTGTGTCGGTTGCTGTTGCCCCAGGACTGACGTCAGGACGTCAGTGGTATAAAAACAGGCAGCTGATGCCATTACATCAGTTTTTCTTGCCCCAAATGTCAGGAGCCCCCAATAGGGAGTTAAGTTATGGTGGAGTAACACCACCAGTAAAATGTAAATACCAATAGCCTGTAAGGGTGAGGAAGGGAGAGAGAGAGAGAGAGAGAGACAAGGGGGCTGGAGGGTGGGAAATTGGGACTGTAACAGTGAATACACTCGAACATCTACATTTATGGTAAGTGACACAACTGTACTATGTTCTTCGTGTTTCACTACTGCAGTCATCACACCTGGGTTGATTCCCAAAGCTGAAGAATGGGTGGAGGCAGTCAAGAAGAGTTGGGACTGGCTAGTATGCCCTGCAGGACTGTGGTTGCAAAGCCCACCCTGGATTTGGAAAAGACAGGCAGGTGGTAATGCTTGGTGAAGGCGTGAACATAATTCCATGTTGCAGCTTCCAGGATGTCCCTAGTAGGGACCCCTCTGAGAAAGGCTGTAGAGGTTGAAGTTGCCCTAGTAAATTGTGTTCTGACCCCCTGTGGGGGTGGTTTCTCATGGTGTTTGTAACAGAAATGGATGCAGTGCGCTATCTATTTGGAGATGGTTTGTTTTGATATGGCTTTGCCCTCTGCCCCTGGTTCAAAGCTGACTAGAAACTGGTCAGATTTCATAAAGGGCTTAGTCCTATCCAGATAGAATCTGAGCTGTCTGTGCACATCTAAAGAGTGCAGGATCCTTTCCCCCTTATTTTGAAGTTTAGGGAAAAAGGTAGGCAAATGAACAGACTGGTTGAGAGCCACACTGGACACCACTTTAGGCATGAAAATTAGGTTAGTCCTGAGGGAGACCCTGTCAGTATGAAAACATGATGAAAGGTTCCACAGCCATAAGTGCTTGTAGCTCAGACACTCTTCTAGCTGAAGTGATGGCCAGACGCAACAGGAATTTTAACTCTGCTGAAGCTGCAGGCTCAAAGGGGGGGGGTGTGAGCTTTTCCAACACAAAGTTAAGGTCCCAAGCAGGGGTAGGGGCTCTTCTTGGTGGCCTTAAGTTGTTAGCCCCTCTCAGGAACTGTTTGATGAGAGGGTGTGAGAAGAAAGGTGGCTCAGTGCTGCAATGTGCAGAGGCATGGATTTTAATGGAAGAGAAGGATAGGCCCTTGTGGAGTAGTTCTGCTAGGTAATCCAGGATGAGAGGTAAGGAGGGCTGTGCTGTATCCACTCCTTTAGTGTGAATCCAGGAACAATACCTTTTCCACTTGTCAGCATAGGATTTTCTAGTACTGGGTCATCAGGCTTCACGTATGACATCCAGGACCTGCTTGCTTAGGCTGGCCACTGGAGGAGAAGTCAAGGAATAAGCCAGGCTGCTAGGTTCAGGGTCTGCAACTGTGGATGCAAGAACTCTCCCTCCTGCTGAGTCAGGAGAGTTGGAATCTGGGGGAGGTGCCATGTAGGCAACGGTGACAGACTGCGCAGTAGTGGGTACCAATGTTGGCATGGCCGGTCTGGGGCAATCAGGACTGCCCTTGGTCTTTCCTCCCTTATTTTGAGTAACACCCTTGTAAGAAGAGGTAGAGGGGGAAATGCATAGATTGAGAGGTTTGCCCACTGGAAGGATAGGGCATCCATTTTCCAGGCCTTGCTGTGAGATTCCCTGGTGCAGAATTTGCTGAGCTGGTGGTTGCAGGGGGAGGCAAACAGGTCCACCTTTGGGGTACCCCATTTTTGGGTCACAAGACTGAAGGTGCTGTGGTTTAATTGCCACTCGTGTGAGTCTAGGAGATTTCTGCTTAAGTTGTCTGCCAGAGAGTTTTGGTTGCCTGGCAAGAATTGAGCTTGAAGGTGAATATGCATGGCTGAGGCCGTGTTCCAAATGGTCATGGCTAGCCTGCAGAGTGGGTAAGAGTGGGTTCCCCCCTGCTTGTTGATGTACCACATTGCTGTGGTGTTGTCGGTTTTAATTACTAGAGGCCCCGGACTCAGCAGGAATCTGAAAGCTGTCAGAGCGTGCTGAATAGCTAGCATCTCTTTTTGGTTGATGTGCAGATGAATTTGGTTTGGGCTCCACTGGCCCTGAATGTACCTGCTGTCCAGGTGAGCACCCCAGGCATAGTCTGATGCATATGTGGTTAGGGTCTGGGCTGCGTGGGGTTGTAAAAAGGGAAGTGCCCTGTTGTGGTTGCATGCTGTTGCCCACCAAAGAAAATCTTAACTTAGACTAGGTATCATAGGTATAATAGTTTCCAGGTCCTGAGAATGTTGACACCAAAGGCTTTTTAGGTACCATTGTAGTTTCCTCATATGCAGGAAGCCATGAACCCTAGAGCTTGCAGGATTTTCCTTGTGGATAACTGGGTTCTGGTGGCTAGTTGAGAGAAGTAGCCTGTCAGATATCCAGGCTTGCTCCCAGGAATACATTTTTTGACTGGGGACTAGTTTGGATTTCTTTTCATTGACAGTGTACCCCACTGAGGTTAGCAGGTCCTTTACAAATGTCAGATGCTGCAACAGCTTTTCCTGACTGTCTGCCTGAACCAAGCAGTCATCCAAGTACGGGTAAATTTGAATATTTCTTTGTCTGCAAAACGCAATGGCTGGCACTAGGCATTTTGTGAAAACTCTGAGAGCAGTGGATAAGCCAAAGGGAAGTGCAGAGAACTGATAATGCATAGATCCTGCCCTGAAACATAGATATTTTCTGCAAGAATCTCTAATTGGGATATGCAGATAGGCCTCTGAGGTCTACAGTGGCTAACCAGGCATCGTTGGACAGCATAGGGAGAAGCTGCTGCAGTGTGAGCATTTTGAATTTTGGTACCACCAGGCAGGTGTTTAGAACAGATAGATCTCAGATTGGGTGGCAGATGCCCTCTTTTCTGGGCATTAGAAAAAGCCTGGATTAGAACCCTTGGCCTATCTGATCTGCAGGAACAGGCTGAATAGCCCTCATGGAGAGCAGGGAATGAACTTGTTTTTGTGCCTCTGCCCACTGGTTTGGAGGAAGATCTGGTAATCCCTTTGGGGTTGGCAATGTGTGGAAATAAAATTTGTACCCCTGGGATACTATGTTGAGGACCCATCGATCGTTGGTGATGGAGGCCCAGTTTTATTTTTGCATGGGAGGCAAGTTTTCCTCCTAGGGGCACGAGCAGATGGGCAGAGGTGACAGGAGGAGCTGAGAAGTCATTGTGGATTCTTTCCATAAGGGGGTGGCTTAGCACTTCCTGGTTTAGAAGTGGAGGTACTCCATTGCGTAGATCTCTGCATACCCTGAGACTGCTGTCTGGGGGGTCTGCTTCCCCTAGGTCTAGTCTGAGGTGGCCTTGAGGGGGCTGGGAAGGACCAATGTTTTGAGGGGCAATGCCTACTGAATCTTGGAGGCTAAACTTGCAAAAAGTCTTTAACTGTCTGCATAAACTTAGCTTTTTCTTCAATCTTTTTTAAAACCTCTTCTGCTTTGGTGCCAAACAGATTGTCTTTCTTCAGTGGTGCGTTCAATAATTTTGATTTGACATGATCTGGCAAGGTCTGTTTCTTAAGCCAAGCATGCCTTCTAAGTACAGAACCTGCGATTGCTGCCCTGTAGGATGCTTCTAGGATGTCAAACCCACATTGTAGGGTATGCTTACTGATTTGGCTTGCAGAGTGCATAAGTTCCTGTAAATCTTTATTTTCTGCACAGTCAGGGAAGGTAGATAATTTTTGTTTAAGGAGTTCTATGGTATGTCGCTGGTACTTCAGTATGTGGAACTGACAATTTAATGCTCCAATGGCAAGGGTTGCAGAGGTATATACTTTTTTACCCAATCTAAGGCTTGAGAATCCCTGTCCGAAGGGGTGGGATTGTTAGCTGTGGTTGCTTTTATTTCAGTAGGCCCTTGGGAGATGACCTCTGGGTCAGCAGTAGGACTCTTGAAACAAAATTTGTGCCAGTCAGGGACTCTGTAATACCTGCCAGGTTTCCTGGAAGCAGGAGGTAAAGTATCAGGAGTTAGACTAGATTCCATAAAGACATCATCCACAACATCCAGGATAGGAGGGATAGCTAAGGGTTTGTGCTGTGGTAAATTTAAAAATTCCCTGAGTCTCTTTTTGGACTGAGGATAATCCTGGCATTCCCAATGGAAGTGCTCTCTCAAAGTATGTAGGGTTTCACCAAAAGAAAAATCCTCTGGAGGAGAGGCAGAAGGAATGGATTCCTCTGCATCTGAATCCTCATAAACAGATAAGGGCATGTCTTCATAATCAGAAACCTCACAGTCAGACTCTTGGTCAGATAAAGCTGCTGGGGACAAGTCTCTTTCATTTAGCAGGGGAAGGCTGGCTTCCCCTAATCAGCATGATATGGTCTTCTGCCATTTTAAGCATCTGTGATTGTGGCAAGGAAGCAGGTGTGTGAGTTTGGGTCATCAGTTTTTTAGGCATAGCTCATACTCTGGGCCTTAGAAACTCGGTAGTTTTAGAAAGAACTGAAAACATGAAAGAAGTCGTCGGTTTGTGCTAAGAACTTCCTTAGAAGCTGATGCCTGCGCAGTGGCTCCGGACCCATCCAAGGTAGAGACATCCGCAGGTTCCAGAGTCAAAGAAGACGGGTCTCAGTAGTGGCCTGCAAATCCATTGATGCGGGCATCGGGGGCTGCAGAAGTGCCTCACTGAGTAACGGCGAACTGGCGACTAGCTTAACGGAAGCGTTTTTGGCAGTTCTGAACCTGTGCGGTCTGTCTCTATCTTTATCCTTACGTTTTTTTGAAAGATCAGTAGTCGGATGGCTTACCGAAGCCATTTTGGAATATGGAGATCAACAGCAAAAGTATTTAGCTGCAATAGAGACGGCGAATAATTCAGGCATTGAACAAAGCACAAAACCGGCAACGAGGGACATTGTGGTCTGGGCCTAAACAGGTGACGCAGTAAGAATGGAAATCTCGGTGTGATATTTGCTTTCCACAGGTGAGACAATTGTTAACTTTTTCTGACATCGGTTAGAGCAAGAAAAAAGGATCCCCAATGGGGAACTTAGCTTTAGAAGTCTTCAACTTCAAAACTCAGGTAGCGGCTGACCGGCACTGATGCGAACTGCTTCTACTTTGGGATCCTCGGCAAGAAAGACTGATGTAATGGTGTCATCTGCCTGTTTTTATACCACTGACATCCTGACATCAGTCCTGGAGTGACAGCAACCGACGCAGAAATACTAAGTCTCTGGCATTCGTTCCAACTGAGGGCTACCCCTGGCAGGATAAGATAATAAGTGTGATGACTGCAACAGTGAAACACGAAGAACATCCTTAACTATAAATGAGGCGACCTGATTTTCAGCAGTGACTCAGGCACCTGTTGGAGGTGACATAAGGGAACGGATGAAAGATGCAACTTTGTTGGCTCACCTTTCTTTGGGGAGAAGGAGTGTGCACATGTGTAGATACATTTTCCCCACTGCAGAATCCCTGGTGGAGACTAGAAATCCCATGGGAACACTGGTTTCAATGGGGGAAAGGTCACTCCCTCACTGATACACACTGTACACCAAACCTTAGGGTAGTTAGAGGTTTGTGCAAAGGACCTGAAAGCTACAAATCTCCCTGATCCTGAAAGGTGGTGGCGCCACTCTCTGTTGCTCAGCTCTTCATCCTTAGAGGGAACAGATGAGGTATAGAGCTTTTACATCCATGAGGAATAAATAGACTGTACAAGGCTATGGAACAACACTTTAATAATCAGAAAGGCAAGAAGGAAAAAATGTACTAAAGAATTATAGCAACAGAGACCAAACGAGTTATACTTATCTTACATGGAAGTGAAATGTACTAAAGAATTATACCAACAGAGACCAAACGAGTTATACTTACCTTACATGGAAGTGAAATGTACTAAAGAATTATACCAACAGAGACCAAACGAGTTATACTTACCTTACATGGAAGTGAAATGTACTAAAGAATTATACCAACAGAGACCAAACGAGTTATACTTACCTTACATGGAAGTGAAATGTACTAAAGAATTATACCAACAGAGACCAAACGAGTTATACTTACCTTACATGGAAGTGAAATGTACTAAAGAGTTATACCAACAGAGACCAAACGAGTTATACTTACCTTACATGGAAGTGAAATGTACTAAAGAATTATACCAACAGAGACCAAACGAGTTATACTTACCTTACATGGAAGTGAAATGTACTAAAGAATTATACCAACAGAGACCAAACGAGTTATACTTACCTTACATGGAAGTGAAATGTACTAAAGAATTATACCAACAGAGACCAAACGAGTTATACTTACCTTACATGGAAGTGAAATGTACTAAAGAATTATACCAACAGAGACCAAGCGAGTTATACTTACCTTACATGGAAGTGAAATGTACTAAAGAATTATACCAACAGAGACCAAGCAGTTATACTTACCTTACATGGAAGTGAAATGTACTAAAGAATTATACCAACAGAGACCAAACGAGTTATACTTACCTTACATGGAAGTGAAATGTACTAAAGAATTATACCAACAGAGACCAAACGAGTTATACTTATCTTACATGGAAGTGAAATGTACTAAAGAATTATACCAACAGAGACCAAACGAGTTATACTTATCTTACATGGAAGTGAAAGAGTGACACTGTAAGTTTACAGAGGAAGAAAGAGAAAGTTTAATTAGCAGTTGTGGCCTTACTGTGACCTAAAGCCAGACCTCAGCTTCACTTCATCATTTATTACCGCATTTTTCCACACAAAGTGTTGCTGGTAAATTTCTGCATAGTCTGTAGTGGGACTACAGTTGTGGCAGTACTATAAATTCTACTCCAGGAGTGGTGTGTCAATGCTTTTAGAATGGTTTACATTCCAATTTTGCAGCAGTTTTACATTATGATTATCATGTAACTGCTTAAAGTTGCATGCCAGTGCCTTTCTATTTACTTTGCAACTGTTTTCCCATGTTCTCTGCCCCTGTCCAACTGAGACATTAAATTAAAGTTTCTGAAATTCTCACCTTCTGGTGTCACTGACCTGTTGCTCAGAGTTCTAAGACTAGAGCTCCAATATTAGCTAGTCTGGTTCTTGCTTCTTCAGTTTTTCCCTAAGCTTCCCACCCTTTCCCTGTTGCATTTTTAATCCCTCGCACCCCTTCCCTGTTGTAGTAGTTAAACGGCTGTGTGTCTCTGACTTCCAAAGCCCCCCCCCCCTTGTCATTGCTATTGCCTGTTGTGTAACCTGTTTAAATACTTTCCCACCCATTGTTTTTCACAGATCCACAATACTGAGTGCCCACGCAGGAAACCAGTACTGCCCTTGAGTAAACCTCTCATACTACAAATTGTCTCCTGCTCATTTTCTCACGGCTCCCATCTGCTTCTTGCCCTCAACACACTCTTGAAAGGTTTTCTGAATTAATCCTGCTCCATCCAATCCAAGTGATTTATTTTACTGTTATTGTTTTATACTTCAATTAATTGTTTTAGAGTAATACTGCTTTATTTTTGCTTTATTTCTTGATTTTGTACTTTAAATAATTTAAAATGTTCCAAATAGTTTAAACTACCCTTGCCCTGGCAGTTTGTTTAAGTTGTTTTTTGGTAGCATTATATTTTCATGCAGTCTTTTTTTGGGTTTTACATTAAGAGAATTGGGATATTCTATCCAGTGGCAGTAGGTGGTGGCCTGGTCGTCTGAGTTAGGAAACACATAAGAAAACTGTACGTGTAGTTGTTTTATCGGTCAGAGTGCCCAGAAGCCAGTTTCCAGTGTTTTAAGTGCCTGTACAAAGTTGGCACGTTTGTGTCCCACTGCTGATCATACGGTGCCCTGTACAGACACAGACACCTAGACGGTGCCCTGTACAGACACCTAGACAGTGCCCTGTACAGACACAGACACCTACAAACCACATTTTCACTACAGAACCATCTCTGAAGTTGTACAAGTAACTCAGTGAGAGTATCTACTTTGCATGTTAAGTAGCAGAGACCAGCCAGTTTGCACGTTGAGGACTGTTGCCCCTTGAATTTAGTATTACATGGCCCAGTCTACCATCTAGCCCCAAAAGTGCCTTTAGCCAGCCCACTATTAACCCCTCATGCACTGTAGCCTTGTAGATCACTGAGTAAGGCCTGATATCATGAATATGCATTTTCCCAATTCTTCCACAGCCAGTTTGGTGGATATAATTATCTTAAGACATGGTAACAATTATCTAATTTTCAACGACAACCATTTAATCCTCAAAGAATCAAACACAGTACACGATTGATGAGTATACACAATGTCTCTAGAGGCAAAACTCTCATGTACAAACACTCATAACAATCTGGTTGTCACAAACACACACGCTACACACTCCACACATAGTACGCACCCCACACACAGACCTACATATGGTGAGGCATTTAAATGCAAACTTCCCAAGCCTCAAAGACGTCCTGGTCATTCCACCTGCAAAACTTATCCTCATAAAACTCAAAAGCACTCATCAGAAACAACACCTACTACTGCACATACAGCCACACTCACTGCAGCCTCAATTACCATGCCCATAAGGCAAGGCAAAGCACTACCCAGGACTCTAGTCATAGGGGACTCTATTGTATGACATACTGATGCCCCGCTCATCTGGATGAATAAGGAGAAACTAACAGTCAGTTGTCTATCAGAGGCCAGGATCTGCCAAGTTACGCATGCACTCAAGTCAATGATACAGTTACATGCACGTGTAGGAAGAGAGACATTATGGAGCTCTTGTGTCACAGGTTGGTATGTGCCTAGCACTGAGCAGCATTCTACCTTTTCCAAGAATGATTCCACAATATGAACAGAGGATGAACAATTTAATTAATTGGATTAGTTTTTAGTGTCATTCTTGGAGCATACAATATTTGTCAGCATGGGAGGGCGTGGTTAACAAACCACATTGCTTCGGTAAGTATGGTCTGCAACTGTCCCCTCTAGGCATTTGGATATTGGCTATAACATTGTTCTTCTCCACAGAGCTTTTTTTAGGCGATGGCAAACTGACAAACTTTCCAACATAGCAAAATCTCCTCAAAGAAATCTAAAAAGTGTTACTCCTCAATTCCGGGAGCCTAAACAAGAAGCTCCACTCCCTCCAGGCTCTCCTCACCCTGGAGAATGTGGACGTCTATGCAATTACCAAGGCACGGTTTAAAGCAGACTTAGCATAGGTAACCTTAATTTTAGGTTAGGTACTGGCTGTGGGTGCAGCTGTTGATTTGACCTAATTATTTCTATCTAGAGGGTTAAACATTTTTAGAAAATGTACACAGTTTTGTCTGTTAATTAAAGTTATTTGGTTATATGGGTGTTTTAAAAATGTATCTTTTTTGAGGGTTTTCATTAAAACAAAAAGGTATGAAAAATGTGACATAGGTTCAAATGGAAATATCAAGAAACAACTATTTAAAAGATCAGCCTACCAAACATTAGTGTATGCATCTAACATATGAGTTGGAAATATACATTCAAAAAAGCTCTCATGTATGAGGGAATGGGTCCCTATCAGATTATCACAGTTTCAAAACTTTGAAAATCACACTGAAACTTTGAATGTTTTGAATGGAGATTGCAGTACAGCACAGAACGGGAAATTTACCCTTTTCCACAATGCAGTGTGATCCCACAGTTGGTATATTTAATTAGCAGAGGGTGTGGGGGGTGCAGGGGGGTTTGTTCCCCTGCAAAAATGTTAAAAATATAATTTTTCTTTTTATTTTTTTAATGATCAAAGTTCCAAAACTTCGATCATATGGTCTCAACCACATGAATTTCAAAGTTTCAGAACTTCGATAATCTGACATAGAACTGTGGGAACAATAACTTTTTATAACAATGGCTATGCTATCCATGTTATCTTGGGACCATACCTTTCAACCATACCGAATTCCTCGGTATTCACCATTTTTGGGGTAAAAATAATAGGGTGCCACAAATTCAAGGGTGGCCCCTTTAAATCCCGATTTTTTTATTTCATGAGGCAATGTGAACAAAAGTGAATGTTCATCTAACTCTGAATGTAACTGGATGGTAATGGCTATTTATTATCAAGCAAATGTCGTCAGACTGGAATATGTGCCCCACTGAATAAGACAATGATGCCTGGGACTGGAACTAATGACAAACCAACAAGACAATTGTGCAGAATTGATTCAGCGTAATGGCACCACTGTAAATTCACTTCAATACAGTTTTGTACAATGTTCCACCGTGATTTAAAAAAATAAATAAATAAATCATATTTTGTGTAGGGACAACGTTAGCGTTCAATGTGTTTTGTAGTTCATTTAAAAAAAGTTAGTGTTTCTTTAAGTGACGCCTTAACGTACTTTGTAGTCTTCGTGGGCTTTTTTATAAAATATGTAAATGCTGCCTATATGGATCATTCTGAAGTCGTCTGTGAACTTTTGGGGACAAAATGCTAAGGTTTTACTCGTGTTTTATTGTTTATGCAATAAATTTGCTGTGTTTTTTTATGATGGTGGGACACTGTTTTTATTTTAAGTACCATACTGAGGTAGGTTTACAGTGGCATTACATTTGATCATCTACTCTAGCCTAATGCTAAGGAAGTAAATAAAAATAACTTAATTTAGTACTACCCTAGAAAATTAGCTTTATGTTACATGCCTAGAAAACCTATCGCTTGTAGCAAATGAGCACATTACAAAACCCTTCCATGCCCAAGTTTATTAAATCTGGTTTGCATATTAACCTTCTCATAAATCTGCCACTATTCCACACTGAGAAACATGTTAGAGAAGAGCGAACGGCATGGGAAATAGCAGGGTTCAAGGACTAGTCAGTCCAGGCACAGGATCATACCATAGCCCTAGAAACTACGGCCACAGCGCCAGTGGACTGGACCTGAAAGTTGAAACCCTTAGCTGCTGGCTGAACCCGGTGAGTATTTGCGTGGAACTCTGGATCAGTAGCTTTTTATCAGGAAATGACGGAGGTGGTGCCAACAGAAAGGGTTCCTGGTCAGGTCAAGATGGCAGCAGCAGAAGTGCTGTGCATTTTATAGAACAGTAAGATCTGTGTGTGAAGGTCATCTGTAGAATTACTAGCCATCTGCCTTGTTTGGTCAGATGAAGATCACAAACCTGTGAAGTAGAAAAGAACTTTTGTTTTAGATTGTTAGGAAGTCAATGTCATCCGTTAAGTTACAAGTGGTGTTTGAACGTGTAGGGGGAAGTAACAGAAGTACAGTGGTGATAATGTTCCTCTTCTCGATTGTTCCAAATCTTTGTTTATTTATAAACAAGAGTGCAGGGTGTTTTAGCATTTATGGGGAAGGGAAGACTAATTTCTGTGCCTTGCTTGCTGAAATGTGGACAGTGGGACATGTACGTGCATGATCACTTCACATTACTCAAAGTTTTCTAGCCCTTGTTGATATTTAAAGTTTTAGACATGACTGTATGAAAGTCCGATTAATTAGAATCTGGAAGGGGATGATGGAGTTACTGTACTGCCTTTAGGACGGACAATATTGACTTAAAAGTTAGTAGTACCTTTACGACGAAATGACAGTCAAAAGGGCAAGTAGCAAATGCAGTTCTTCACAGTTCCCGTGATTAGTTGTGTATTTATTTTGTACATAAATGTATTCAGTAATGAAAGGTATAATAATTTGCAGACTTTCACAGAATCTGTGTTATGAGGCTGAGGCTGTTTTTTAAAGTTAGGATATTTGTTTCTGGTTACAGTCGTAAAGCTGGACAAGGGCAAAAGCTTTTCTCTGTATTGCAGAAACGTTCACGGTCTCTGAAACAAACCGACATTCAGACTATATTTTTATTCCTATACTGCATTTGTGAAAAACTGAAAACAGAACCTCTTCAGTCGTGTATGTTTCTTCTCCCAAGCCAAAGTATGATCAGTGAAAATACTTTACCCTTCTGCTTGTGCGGCAGATTTAACAAAGTAGGGGGGAGCATATCTACAAATGTGTATTTAACCGATTACTTATTGAAGAGAAGATGCATGCCTGGCCAACCAACTAGCTGTCTTTAGTTCACACATCCTAGTGCAGAATTTCTGCTCTATCCTGGATACACATTACAATGGATAATATTCCTTACCAATTACATATAATGGACCAGGGTGGCACTGGAGGGGTTTGAATCCCATTCCTGGCAACCAGTGTACTACCTATATACATACATCTCAATCTCTCGGAGCAAGAAATCTGGACAAAGCCAAAAGTAATGGTGGGACAAAAACCTGAAATAGGGGCAGATTTTAAATATTGCTCTTGTAAACTGAGATAGTTTCTAGAGTAACAGGTTTTGCATTACTATGTATTTACTGAGGGATGTGAAGTCTGAAATTCAAATGTCTACAATTCAATTTTCATGTTGATACCCCACAACTTCATTGGAGTGGGCGGGGTTACACAATTATGTATGCAAGTTTTATGTTAATTAGTGTCCAGATTTTTGATGTTTCCAGGTTGAGAGATATGTTTGGAACATAAATGGCCTTACAGGTATAGACAAAAAGGAAACAGTACTGAATTACATTAAGAAATGCAGAGTGCAAATAGCAAGGCTGCAGGAGACACGTTTAGAAAGAAAAAAGCATGTAAATTTGATAAAGAAAGGATTCCAGGACGGATATTCAGCAACATATCAGGTGCAAATAAAAGGTAAGTAATAATACTAACTGTTGTTGGGCTCCAACAGTGTCAGAAAAAAATAATAGTAGAGTTGTAGTACTAAGGTGCTTCTGGCAAGGGAGGAGGAGTACATTGGCATGCATTTACAGTCCACCAAAAACTATTACAGAGCTTAAGAAAAATTTGGGAGAAATAATCAGCTTTCAACAGACAATATTACTTACAGGTTGGGCTGAGACTTGATTTGCAACAGGGAGGATGTGTCTGGGGAACCTAATTGGGAGAATATAACAAAAGAAGGTAGAATCTGAAGAAATTTATGAAAATATTTGGTATGGAAGACATGAATTCAGTAGCAGGAACTCAGGCAGAATACACATATTCCCTAAGGTACAACGCCTGGGCCAGACTAGACAGAAATTATATTTCACATGAAAAATGGCATTTAATTGAAAGCTTTAACACACATCCAATAACTATTTCAGATCATGTACCAATAGAAATGATCACACAAATGCAGGACAATCAAGTAAAACGAAGACACTGTTGTTTTCCCACCTACCTTTTAAAGAGAGTAATTTAAAATATGGGCAGTGGAAACTTTTCAAAATTTATTAGGGAAGACAAAAATATTTTCACAAGCTACAGCTTGTGAACTGGACAAAATGAAAATGGACTTTAAAAATATGGTAGGAATAAAAGAAAAACAAAAAACAAATATGTTTAAAAGTAAAGAGGCTGACAAAGGTTAACGTATTGCAGAATAAAGGGAATCTCACACAACAAGAACAGACGCAACTACAGAGTACTAAAGAGGAAAAAAAGGGGGTATGTAAATAATATGCATGAGTTTACAAAGTTTGCTGTTAAGCGACAATTTTTTGATAACTCCACAACACAAAAAAATTTTAGCACAATGACTTGACAACAGAAATTAGAAAGGGCAGTTGCCAAACTTAGGAAGCCTATAACAAGAAAAATAACCAGATATCCTGTAGCTTTATGAAAATTTGTATAAAGTACAGAAATGTGGAAATCAAGAAAAAGCACACATGGAAGTGTTTTGGGGAGACTTAAGTATGCCAGGGTTAGAGACAGATGAGGTTAACAATTAACAGTTACAATAGGAACAGATGAGATAAAAACGGTGATATAAAATCAATCTGCAGGAGTGTCTCCAGGAACAGATGGTATTCCTGTAGAAGTTTGGAAGTTAGAAGGGAATAAAGTGCTAAAGATCTGGAAGCAACAACATCTTGGAAGAAATTTGTGGTGGTTGTATTACCTAAGGATGGTAAAGACCCATCAGACCAAGCTTCATATAGGCCCAGTTCAAATAAAGTGTTTACATTTATACTAGCTAAAAGAATGGCAAAACTGTTGCCAAAATTGATAGATATGGATCAATGTGGTTTTGTGCAGGGGAGGCAAGCATCTGACAACAGTAATAAAACAATCATGCTCCAGAGGAAAGGAGAATGTAAATAAAATGCCATTGTTGTTGGTGAGTCTTGATGTAGAGAAAGCATTTGACAGCAGAGACGTTATGCACAGGGAAATGGAAGCAAGACCGAAAGAGGGAAGGTTCCTCTCTGATAAGTCATGTCTAAACAGAGGAACCAGGCGGGGGTGTCCTCTTTCCCCTTTGTTAATTACTTTATATTTAGAGCCACTGACAAAGAAAATAAGGGACTCAGAAATTCTTGGATATATTTGATATGGTAATCAAGAAAAGTTGGCTTTACTTGCAAATACCATTTTGTACCTGATGAATCCAGAAAAGGACATCTCAGTGTTTTGGAACAATTTCAGACAGTTTCAAGTATTTTCAAGACATAAAATGAATGAAGATAAAACAAAAGCTATAGCCATAAATTAAGTACCCACACATGAATTTGTTCAGCAATACCCATATTTATGGGGACACAATAAGACGAAGTATTCAGAAGTACAGATTAAAAAGGTTTCTGTTATGATGGCTAAGGATATATAAGAAGAGACAAAACAAAATACAATACAAAAACTGAGAAACTGGAATCTCTTATTTATGGATATGGATATTGTGAAATAAGCAGTGAAAATAGTTTTAGTCCCTTTAGTTTTACTTACAGGTCATGCATATTTTTATCAACCATATAAGAAGGTGAGCACAATAATTAATAAACAGTTGAAGGAATTTATCTAGGAGGGGAAGAAGGCAAGAGTTAAGTGGGGCAAGCTGCTCCTTCCAACAGAACAATATAGTTTAGGATAACTCGATTTGAAGGGATACTTTAGAGTTTCACAATTAAGGCTCATACAACACAAGCAGAAAGCTACAATTCAAATTGGAAAGGGAAGATGATGAAGCAAGGGAAATTCAAGAAAAAAGAGGAGATTGGGATTTTGGGCGCAGATCCTTAAGAACAGCCGCCATGCAGAATGCTGTATTCATAAGGTAGCAGAAAGTATTCTATGAACTAAGCCAACATGAGAATGGAGAAGGGAGATTTTGCCAGTAAGGATGACCGCAATTAATGTTAAAGAGAATAGACAAGAGGGGGCTGGAATTTACTGGAGAAACCCGGCAATGGAACCAAGGCACTAGGAGCAGATTACTAGTGAGGGAAAGAGAATATAATTGAATGAGGCCAAGAAGACACGTGGACTGCCAGCTAGAGACTGCCTTCCCTGCCATGGATTGATATGAGTATAAGCAAATGGATAGGGGGATCCTAAGTGAAATACCTGTACCAGTAGGGCTTTTAGTTGAATCTAGAACAGAAATTGCTGTTAAAAAAGGATAATTAGTAGGGCATATAAAATATTGCACAATAACTACAGGAATCAGAGGAGGTTAATAAAGATTAGATAAGCAATTTATAAGGGAACAATGGGAGGACATAAGTATAGCTCCCACGTATGCAACAACGTATGAAAGGTTTAGGATTTTTGCTTACAAGTGTTTGCGTAGTTATTTTTATACCAGAAGCAGACTTCAAAGGATTTGTCCTCGGGTAGATGGTAAATGTTGGAGGCGAGATACCGAAGAAATAGGTAAGTGGGAACATATCTTTTCAGAGTGTAGTGAGTTGGCAGATTTAAAAAATTCCTTACAGAGTACTCTGTCAGAAATATTTGGTAAGCAACTGGGTGTAACTAAGGAAATAATTCTTTTGAGCTGGGAGAGAGGATCTGAACTGCTTAGACACAGTAATGCCTTGTTAAGTTCAATTATGGCGGCTGCCAAAAAAGCAGTTACTAGAAAACAGAAATCAAAGTCTAAACCAACTGTATTTGAAATATCAAATATTGTAACAGACCTAAAAGTAGTGGAAGTAAATATTTAGAAAAAGGAAGCGCACATTACATAGAACTAAATGGAAACTAAGGGTACATTGCATGCAGAACAATTTTCAGGAGGAGGAGAAAGGTTTAAGGGGCGGCAGGAGTGGAGCAATTATGTAATTTTGAACTGATAGCTGTGACAAAGAACATATGTGGTGTATAATGTATGTAAATGAACACAAGTTATTATGGCTTGTTTTCTTTTATATTAATGTATGTTCTCCTATGCCTTAAGTGATGCTTTAATAAACGTGTTAAAAAAGACACGGTTTAAAGCCACAGAGAGTATCCCAGCATTGCAAGGCTTCAGCATCTTCCACACATTTAGCCCAGTAACTGCACAGACAGGGAGTAATGATCAAGGTATCTCAATCTACATAAACGAAGCCTTAAACCAACTCAAAAAACAAACCATCCTGGTGGAATCCAAAATTAAACAGGTTATACGATAAAAGAAAACAAAGTCCTACCTAAAATTATGAAGTGTAACACCAAAAAAAAATAAAACTCTCTCATCAAACTGAATAGACAACTAAGAGGGCTAATTAAGTCCATCAGATCAAATTCTAAGGTATAAAAAGCATCCCATACAAAGGACAATCATTAGGCCTTCTTTAGCTATGTCCAAAACCACAGAGGCAGCACTCAACAGTGTGCCTATCTTTTGGTAAACGGAGCCACATTCACAGAACTGGGAGATATAGCAGATCTTCTGGCTGACAAATTTAGCTCCAGCTTAACCCCCCCACCCCCATCATCAGCCACTCCCCCAAGAAATAACATCTAAGAAACCCCTCCAACTATCAGTTGGGAGCAAGTCGTAGATTCGCTCTCTAAGACTTTCATGGTTCCTGATAATAGCTTAGAATACCTCATAAATACCTTGAAATATAACTGACTGGGGCCACTGGGTCACTACTCAACCACAGCCTCTGCACAGGCTTCATGCTATGCAACAAATGGACGACTACAGGGGCCATCCCTCTGAACATGGGCAGGCCATCAACAGATCCTGGGAAGCTGACTACTCTCATATGCAACGCCATGTAAAGAATTATCATGACGTGATTACCAATGATGTAGAAAATATTCAGACACTAGACCCAACCCAGTTTGGTTTTGGGAAAATAGGTCATGTCTACTGCACCTGATGACTGCTTTGAGAAGGCCAACAAGGCAATGTATGAGGGCAAAACAGTGCATACTGCCTACCCTGACTTAGCTAAGGTATTTGATACAATACTCAACTCAGGCATTGGAAACAAACTCATGGAATTAGGCATAAACCCCAGTGTAACTCGCTGGAGAGCCGGCTGGCTCACAGACAGGACCCAGGAAGTTAAGACTGCATAAACTGCTTCCACAAAGAGGCGGGTCACCAGTGGAATCTCTCTGGGCTCTATGCTGGATCCTCTTTGGTATTTATTTTTCAGAAGTGTAGGCCAATGTCAGGGACCTCAGGTTTACCAAGTTTGCAGATAATAATAAGCAAGGAACAATCGTAGGAAACCTCCCCCCAAGATGCTAACATCTTACAGGAAAGTCTATCACAGACTAATGACTGGTGCCAAAGCCACAGCTTAAAACTCAGTGCCAAGAAATGCATAATGGTACCTTCTGGGAAGTCGCACACCTAGGGAAACTACCTCATTGATAATGGCACAGTTATTGGGGATTTGGGATTCGTGTAAATAGTAACCTGGCTTTCAACCATCACAAGTCTAAAGTGCGAAAATCATTCTATCTCACTCAACTTATACGTAAGGGCACGGTATCCAAGTCCTAGGAAATCAATGTGCCACTGTACTCAGCCCTCATTAGACCTATCATGGAGTATAATGCTCCCCTCAGTATGTACTTGACCAGGCACATGCAACAACTTGAATGTCCACAGAGGCTCCTCACAAAAGGAATAAAAGTCATAAACACAATGTCCTATGCAGATCACCTCAAAGCCCCATCTTTACATTCTGTTTCCTACAGACTGTTGAGAAGCAATATATGGCTGGCATACAAAGCATCCTTTGATCACACTCTGATGGACCTTCTGGATAAGCTGCAAAGCAAACAGCACCAGAACCAGTAGGTCTAAGGTTTTACCAGAACCAGTAGGTCTAAGGTTTTAAACTTTGCTTGCGACTGTTGGAGGGACAGAAATGTATCTCAAAGAATCCTCATTCCCTGGAATATGCATCCCATTCATGTGAAGCTGAGCCCTTCCCTAACCCTATTCAAGGGCAACCTGGACCAGTGGCTGGGATAACAGAAATTAACTCCTATGTCACTCTGACGTGCAGACTCTCACCATCAACATCACCATCAATCCCCCCTATTTTCCCATTTTCTACATGGGGTTGGGGTGTTGTGTCAACTGTCGCCATCTGCCTTCCTTGACACTCATGTCTGACTGTTGTAGGTCTTTTCTCACATAATCCATCCACCTCTTTGTTGGACACCCTAGTTTCCTCTTGCCTTCTTCCTATCTGCCCTAAATCTTCTTCACAAGACTGCCTTCTGCTTTTATGCACATGTGTATGAACCACTTTAATCTGTTCTCTTCGATCTTTTCTGCAACTTGAACAACTTTGGCTTCTGGTTTTATGTCCTCATTTCTTCATCTGTCCTACAGTGTGCATCCTAGCGCCCATGTTATGCACTTCATCTCCATCATCTCTAACTTCCTCAACTACTCTACCTTTACTGCCCAGGTTTATGTACCGTACATTACTACTGGTCGCACTACTAGTTTGCACACCTTACTTTCCAAACAGGAAACAAACATCGGGTCAGTTGTGCTGCATCTTGATATGAATCTAGATTCCAACCTACTCATCTCCCAGCTTGCATTCTACTACTCTGCTACTCTGAGTATCTGTTTATCAATCACCCTCTCCAGAACTTTCATGCAAGGAGGCAGCAGTTTGATACCTTTGTACTCCCACACTTGTGAATGTCCCCTTTGTTCTTGTACACCGGCACTAATATGCATGTTCTCCAGTCATCTGGGGTATGCCTTTCTCTCCACACTGCTATGAGTACCTTCAGGTGCCATTTCTCCCCTATCTCACTCAACATCTTTATCATATCTGCTTTGACCTCATCTGAGCCTGCAGCTTTCCCTGACTTCATTTTTCTTAGTGCTATTCTTACTTCTTCTAGGGTGGGCTCCTCTTCTTCTCCCACTGTAGGCTATTTCTGGGGCAGTACTGCTTCTGTGGGGTTTCTTTATTTAGAAGCTGATGAAAGTCCTCCTTCCATCTGCCTTGATGTCCTGTGAACTGGTGAGCAGGTTGCTGCTAGCAGCCCTTATGAAGGGTGTCTGACAATCCTCTTTATCTTTCTGTCTTTGCCTTGGAACTAATATACTTTTTTCTGGCATCTACTGAATCACTTTCAGCTGTAGAGGGTCTCTGATGCCTTGTTCTTTGTTACTGCAACTGTTTTCTCAGCCTCTTTGTTAGCCAACCAGTATTCCTTCTAGCCTGGTCTGTCTTTTCTATCTACCACTTTTTCCTGGACACCTTCTTTCTTTGGATGACTTCCTGGACTTCTGTGTTCCACCACCAGCTTTTCCTTTTCATACCTGGCTCGGTCACATACCTGTTCTGTAGCCCTCACACATGCTGTTTTGAGGTCCTTATGTACCTTATTTCCATCCCTGGCTCGGTCACATACCTGTTCTGTAGCCCTCACACATGCTGTTTTGAGGTCCTTATGTACCTTATTTCCATACCTGGCTCGGTCACATACCTGTTCTGTAGCCCTCACACATGCTGTTTTGAGGTCCTTATGTACCTTATTTCCATACCTGGCTCGGTCACATACCTGTTCTGTAGCCCTCACACATGCTGTTTTGAGGTCCTTATGTACCTTATTTCCATCCCTGGCTCGGTCACATACCTGTTCTGTAGCCCTCACACATGCTGTTTTGAGGTCCTTATGTACCTTATTTCCATACCTGGCTCGGTCACATACCTGTTCTGTAGCCCTCACACATGCTGTTTTGAGGTCCTTATGTACCTTATTTCCATACCTGGCACGGTCACATACCTGTTCTGTAGCCCTCACACATGCTGTTTTGAGGTCCTTATGTACCTTATTTCCATACCTGGCTCGGTCACATACCTGTTCTGTAGCCCTCACACATGCTGTTTTGAGGTCCTTATGTACCTTATTTCCATACCTGGCTCGGTCACATACCTGTTCTGTAGCCCTCACACATGCTGTTTTGAGGTCCTTATGTACCTTATTTCCATACCTGGCTCGGTCACATACCTGTTCTGTAGTCCTCACACATGCTGTTTTGAGGTCCTTATGTACCTTATTTCCATACCTGGCTCGGTCACATACCTGTTCTGTAGCCCTCACACATGCTGTTTTGAGGTCCTTATGTACCTTATTTCCATACCTGGCTCGGTCACATACCTATTTTGTAGCCCTCACACATGCTGTTTTGAGGTCCTTATGTACCTTATTTCCATACCTGGCTCGGTCACATACCTGTTCTGTAGCCCTCACACATTCTGTTTTGAGGTCCTTATGTACCTTATTTCCATACCTGACTCTGTCACATACCTGTTCTGTAGCCCTCACACATGCTGTTTTGAGGTCCTTATGTAGCTTATTTCCATACCTGGCTCGGTCACATACCTGTTCTGTAGCCCTCACACATGCTGTTTTGAGGTCCTTATGTACCTTATTTCCATACCTGGCTCGGTCACATACCTGTTCTGTAGTCCTCACACATGCTGTTTTGAGGTCCTTATGTACCTTATTTCCATACCTGGCTCGGTCACATACCTGTTCTGTAGCCCTCACACATGCTGTTTTGAGGTCCTTATGTACCTTATTTCCATACCTGGCTCGGTCACATACCTGTTCTGTAGCCCTCACACATGCTGTTTTGAGGTCCTTATGTACCTTATTTCCATACCTGGCTCGGTCACATACCTGTTCTGTAGCCCTCACACATTCTGTTTTGAGGTCCTTATGTACCTTATTTCCATACCTGGCTCGGTCACATACCTGTTCTGTAGCCCTCACACATGCTGTTTTGAGGTCCTTATGTACCTTATTTCCATACCTGACTCGGTCACATACCTGTTCTGTAGCCCTCACACATGCTGTTTTGAGGTCCTTATGTACCTTATTTCCATACCTGGCTCGGTCACATACCTGTTCTGTAGCCCTCACACATGCTGTTTTGAGGTCCTTATGTACCTTATTTCCATACCTGGCTCAGTCACATACCTGTTCTGTAGTCCTCACACATGCTGTTTTGAGGTGCTGCCATTCTTCTTCTTCTTTCTGAGGTGCTACAGTCCTGAGTAGTTCCTTGAACTGTTACTCTTCTCTCTAGTTAACTTCCAGGTCTTCAGCCTGCTTTCTTTGACCTTAGACCCTTCCCTGACCACTGCTTTCAGCTGATTGTGGCAGCTAGTGATTTATGCTGTGGTTCGACTGTTTAACTGGGGATGACTTTGCAATCACTGATTCTACCCCAGTGCCCTTTCCTTACTAGGAGTAAGTCTGTCTTAATTGCATGTTGGCCAGTCTTGTATGTGAACTTGTGACTCTCTCTTTTTCAGAATCATGGTTTGGCTACTATCAATACATTTGTCAGATAGAAGTCTAGAATGGCCATTTCTTCTTTATTCCTGTTACCCCACTCATGTCATCCACTTTCAAGGTGCATACTTTCAATGAACCTACATTGAATGTAGCAGTTCTTAGCTCATGTTTGGACATGATTGATTTTACATCCAGATTTCACTCAACACTGCTATCCCAGGTCACTCATGCTGGGTAAAGTACAGTTGTGTACACTTACCATAAATTAAAATGTTCGAGTGTATTCACTGTTGCAGTCATCACATTTAGGTTATCTGCTTGCAGTAGCCCTCAGTCGGCCTGATTAACAAAGTCTTGGGTCCTGCATCGGTTGCTGTCTCTTCTTCCATGACGTCAGGTCATCAGGGGTATAAAACATGCAGCCGACATCATTACATCAGTTTTTCTTGCCCCAGATGTCAGATGTACTACTAATGGGAAGCAATTAAATATATAAAAATAGAAGGTTATACCTCCAACAAAAAAGCAAATACACCAAAAACCTTTTAAGCATAGTAAAGGAGAGTAGAGGTATAGCCAAAAGAAGTAAGGGGCTGGAGGGAGGGTAACCAGGACTGCAACAGTGAATACACTCAAACATCTACATTTATGGTAGGTGTACACAACTGTACTATGTTCTTCATGTTTCACTGTTGCAGTCATCGGTAGATTCACAAAGATAAGGATGGGAGGAGGAATTTAGATAGCATTAGGACCAGCTATAAGGCCCTGCAAGACTGCAGTGGGGAAGCCAGCTCTGGACTTGGAGAAAATTGGGAAATGGTAATGCTTGGTGAAAGTATGTACAGAACTCCAGGTAGCAGCTTCTAGGATGTCCCTGGTAGGAACGCCTCTGAGAAAGGCTGTAGAGGTAGATGCAGCCCTGGTTGAGTGGAGTCTGATCCTCTGTGGGATAGGTTTTCCATGGTGCTTATAGCAGAAATGAATGCAATGGCCTATCCATTTAGAAATGCCTTGCTTTGAAATAGCCTTCCCCTCTGTCCCTGCAACAAATGCCACCAGCAGTTGTTCAGATTTCCTTTGAGGTTTAGTCCTGTCAAAGTAGAATCTAAGTTGTCTGTGCACATCTAAGGAGTGCAGTATCCGTTCCCCTTTGTTCTGTGGATTAGGAAAGAAGGTTGGCAAATGGATGGACTGATTAAGAGCTACACTGGATACCACCTTGGGCATGAAGGAGGGATTGGTTCTGAGGGACACCCTGTCAGCATGAAAGATGATGAAACGTTCCACTGCCATAAGGGCCTGCAATTCAGATACCCTTCTAGCTGAAGTGATTGCTAAAAGGAAAGCTGTTTTTCAAGAAAGAAATTTTAAATCTGCAGTAGCAGATGGCTCGAAAGGAGGGAGAGTGAGTTTCTCCAATACAAAGTTAAGGTCCCAGGCTGAAGTTGGAGCTCTCCTGGGTGGTCTTAAAGTTTTGGCCCCTCTGAGCAATTGCTTGAGCAGTGGATGAGAGAAGAAGGGAGGTTCTGTGTTATAATGAGCTGAAATGACTGAGGCGTGAATTTTGATGGAAGAAAAAGACAGGACCTTGTGAAGCATCTCAGTTAAGTATTGTAAAATCTGAGGTAAATTGGGTGCTGCTGTGCTCGTCCCTTGAGATTGGTTCCAGGCACAGAATCTTTTCCATTTTTCAGCATAAGATTTTCTAGTACTAGGCCTCCTTGTCTCTAAAATGATATCCATCACAGATTTACTGAGGGATGGTAAAGGAGAGATTAGGAAATTAGCCAGGCTGCTAGGTTCAGGGTTTGAAGCCGAGGGTGCAGAATCTGGTTCTCCTGCTGAGAGTCTGAGGCAGGTGCCACGGGGCCAATAGTGACACACTGCGCAAGAGGGGGTACCAGTGTTGGCGTGGCCAGTCTGGTGCAATCAAAATCATCCTTGGTTTGTCTTGTTTGATCTTTAGTAGTACTTTGGAGAGCAGAGGCAGAGGAGGAAAGGCATAAATTGATTTTCCGGCTAAAGGACAGAGCATCCACTTTCCATGCTTGTTTGTGGGGAGTCCTTCTGCAAAAGTTGTCCAATTGATAATTCTGGGGGGAGGCAAACAAGTCTATATCTGGGCTCCCCCATTTGCTTGTCAACATGTTGAAAATCCTTGGTTCCAGTTTCCACTTGTGTGGGTCCATGAGGTTTCTGCTTAGTCCGTCTGCCAGTGTATTTAGTTTTCCTGGCAGGAAATGAGCTTGTAGATGCACTTGGTAGCTCAAGGCTGTATTCCACAATGCCAAGGCTAGTCTGCAGAGGGGGGTAAGAATGGGTACCCCCCTGCTTGTTTATGTACCACATAACCGTGGTGTTGTCTGTCTTTGCCAATAATTGTCCTGGAAGAATGTGGTCCTTGAGGGCTGTCAGAGCATTCTGTACAGCTAACATTTCTTTTTGATTGATATGCAGGTGCATTTGACCTGACTGCACTTCCCTGCCAGGTGAGCCCCCCCCCCATGCATAGTCTGATGAATCTGTTGTTAGGGTTTGGGCGGCAGGGGGTAGTGTGAATGGTAGTCCCTTGCTTTGGTGGCAAGCCTCTGCCTACCAAAGGAACTCTAGGCGTAGGCAAGGTATGATAGGAATCATTGCTTCTAGATCTTGAGAATGTCGACACCATAGGCTTTTTAGATACCATTGTAGTTTCCTCATATGCAGTCTTGCATATGGAATTAGAAGAATGCAGGAGGCCATGAACCCCAAGGCTTGTAGTATGTGCCTTGAAGATAGCAGGGTTTTTGTGGCCACTTGTTTGAAGTAAGTCGTCAAATGATTTTGTTTTGCCAGCGTGAGGAAAGCCATCTGGAAAGTTGTATTCAAGCTTGCTCCCAGGAATATAATTTGTTGACAGGGTACCAGGTGTGATTTCTTTTCGTTTATGTTGTACCCCAGACAAGTCAGCACCCTTTGTACAAAGGCCAGATGATTCAAAAGTATGTCCTGGCTTTCTGCCTGAATTACACAATCGTTCAGGTATGGGTATATTTGAATATTTCTTTGCCTGTAAAATGCAATGACTGGAGCTAGTGTAGTAGATAAGCCAAAGGGCAGTGCAAAGAACTGATAGTGCATGTAGCCTGCTTTGAAGCGTAGGTATCTTCTGCAAGATTCCCTGATTGGGATGTGCAGGTATGCTTCCTTTAAATCTAGTGTTGCCAACCAGGCATCTTTGCCTAGCATAGGGAGCAACTGGTGAAGAGTCAGCATCTTGAATTTTGGAATCACCAAAAAGGTGTTTAGAGTAGACAGGTCCAGGATAGGATGCCATGAATTGTCTTTTCTGGGTACCAGGAAAAGTCTCGAGTAGAAACCTTGTCCCTTTTCCTCTTCTGGTACCAATGGAATAGCCCCCATGCTTAAGAGAGAAAGTACTTGCTTTTGGGCCTCTGGCCACCCGCTTGGTGTTGGTAAAGTGTGGAAGTGAAATCTGTATCCCTGGGACACAACATCTAAAACCCATTTGTCCTGAGTAATGAGTTCCTAGTTCTTGGCATGAAGAGCAATCTTTCCCCCCAAAGGGGCAGTCAGTTGAGAAGTGCTTGGAAATTTAAAAAATTAGTCATTGAGACAGTTTACCATAGGGGGAGTTTTATTACTCCCAGATTTGGAAGTGGAGGCCCCCCCACTGTTTAATCCTGTGTGTACCCTGGGACTGAAGCCTGGGAGCTCTGCTGGATCTGGGTTTGGACTGAGAAGGTCTGGAAGAGGCAGGAAAGGACCAATTCTTGGAAGGCCAATGCCTACTAAACCTTGGAGGTTGTACTTGTAAGAAATCTTTAACAGTTTGCATGGATTTAGCTTTTTCCTCCATGTTTTTAAGACCTTCTTCTGCCTTGTTGCCAAACAGGCGGTCCTGGTTTAAGGGAGCATCCAGTAATACCGCTTTAACATGATCTGGCAAAGATTGCTCCTGAAGCCAAGCATGCCTTCTAAGTACAGACCCAGTTACAGCAGCCCTGCAAGATGCCTCTAGTGAATGAAAACCACATTGCAAAGTAAGTTTTCCAACCTGTTCAGCTGAATGCAGTAAATCCTGTAAATCCTTATTTTCAGCACAATCAGGAATCAACATCATTTTCTGTTTAAACGCTCCAGTAATATGCTGCTGATACTTTAACATATGAAACTGGCAATTTAAGGCCCTAATGGCAAAAGTTGCAGAAGTGTATACCTTCTTACCCCATCTATCCAGCGCCCTGGAGTCTCTATCAGAGGGGGTAGGATTTTTGGTAGTAGTAGCTTTAATGCCCTTGGGTCCCTGTGAAATGGTCGCAGGATCCGCAGTAGGATTTTTAAAAAGGAACTTGTGAGAGTCAGGGACCCTGTAATATCCATCAGGTTTTGTGGGAGCAGGAGGTAGGGAGTCAGGGGCCAAGCTAGATTCCAAAAAGGCATCATCAACAATGTCTAGTACAGGAGGCCTGTGTTGGGGCAGGAGTAAGAAATCTCTAAGCCTCTTTTTAGAATCAGAAAAATCCTGACTTTCCCAATGAAAATGCTCCCTAAGAGTATGCCAGGTTTCACCAAAAGAGAAATCGTCTGTGGGAGAAGCAGAGGGAATAGAGTCCACTGCATCAGAATCCTCATACGTAGATAAGGGTAAATCCTGGTCATCAGAGGAGACAGAAATTTCATAATCCTGGTCAGAAGTATCATAAGCAAACTCAGTCCTAGGTCTCTTAGAGGGGGAAGGTTGGCTTCCCCTAATTAAAGTAATAAGGTCTTCAGCCATTCTTATCATTTGTTTTTTAGGCATAGAGACCTGACCATGCGGTCTGGGGATCAGTTTTCTAGGCATGATTCGAGATTTAGGCCTTGAAGAAGAAGATGGCGCCGGTTTAATATGCAGGTCAGTAGGCCTGAATACACCCACAGAAGCCGGTGCCTGCACAGCAGCTCTGGACCCATCCAAGGTGGAGACATCCGTAGGTTCCACAGCTGAAGCATCTACCAGCATACCAGACTCTGAATGGGTCTCAGTAGAGGCCTGCTAATCTGAAGTAGCAGGTATCAGGGCCTGCGAAAGCACCTCACTGAGTACCCGCAAACTGGCGACTGGCTTAGGAGAAGCATCGGCGGCAGCTTTGGACCTAGGTGGCCTGTCTCTGTCTTTATATTTGTGTTTTTTCATAATGTCAGTAGTCAAATGGCTAATCAAAGACATATCAGGATAATTGAACCGAACACCAAAATATTTAGAATGAAAATATACCGACGACGGATAGTTCCAGATTTAAATAAGGCATAAAACTGACAGCGAGGTATGTTGTGGTCAGGGCCTAGGCAAGGAATACAGTACGAATTAAAACCTTTATGAGGTATTTGCTTTCCACAAGTAATGCAATTATTTACTTTTACTGACATCGGTTAAAAGCAAGAAAAAGTTTCCCCAACAGGGTACTTAGCTTTTAGTTGAAGACTTCAGTTCTGAAACTCGAAAATGAAAATTTCAGGAGTCGGCCGAGTGGCACTTGCAAATTGCTTCTGCTTCGGGCACCGCACAACAAGAAAGACTGATGTAATGACGTCGGTTGCATGTTTTATACCGCTGACGACCGGACGTCACGGAAGAAGAGACAGCAACCGACACAGGACCCAAGACTTTGTTAATAAGGCAGACTGAGGGCTACTGCAAGCAGATAACCCAAATGTGATGACTGCAACAGTGAAACACAAAGAACATCTGGTCACCAACCAGCAGCTTATTGATCTGGGGCTACTAGGCTTTACGGTGGGCACACGCTGGCCATTAGGGGCACAAACACCCCACCCCTCCTGGTGTACGTTGGAGTAGGCCAATTCCTTAACCTGTCTATCACTGGCAAATGCCCATAATGCCATTTGGTGACATTAGTCACCACGATCGAATCACATAGTACTATAATTTTACACCATTGAGTGACTATACCTGCCATGGTGCATAGTCTGTGATCCATGTTCTACTATCTTGAAGATGTCGTGCACAATTTTTGAAGCCCAAAGTGGTCGGTGTGTACAACTCTTCCCCTATAGGGCACCATTCAGAAGTCTGTGGTGCTGCCCACTGCTCCATTCTTTGGTGGGTTTGATATGGAAACATTCAGCATGTTTTTCAGAAGTGGGAGGTACCCCCACAGAGACAATGGAAGGACAAACAAATTTCAGACAGACACTCTCCAGAGGTCAGGATCAAACCTTGTACCTTGTGCATGGCAGGCAAAGATCAAAATCATTATGCCAACTGTTCTGGATAGAGTCAGTTAAACCATGCCCTAAATAATATATATCCCTTAAAATAAGCCTCTAAGGCGCAACAATGTGTGGGATACATTTGGGTTGCATGGTTACACTTACAAAGGGCAATGGTCATTCATCTAGTGTACCCCTATGAACTTACCCATACACATCAATCTGAGAGAGCATTGAACTTACTTAAGAACAGGCAAATAGTATTGTCTTTTCTGCCATCAAAATAATATCAAGCAATATTAGATGCGAAGAAAAATAAGATAAGCTGTTAAAAAGGATATGCAACTTATCCACTAAGCTGAAAAACGGGCACATTAGGTAGGCAAAAATGTTCCTTACTTTAATCAAAGTCTGTGCTTTCTATTTCTCTGGCGATCAAGAATTCATCTATTTGAATACAGAAATGCATATGTGACAGTAGAAAACTGAAAATGTGGAAGAACTTATCGAAACAAAAAGATAATGACAGGAAAAGACATGTGGACTAGTAAGTCTGCCAGAATTTTGCAGCTGCACTCTCTCCTGATTTCTAGAACCAGGAAACCCTTCTCCCCTTGTGAGGTCAGCAACACAGCATATCAGGTTGTTTTTCAGTACTTAATTTAAGCGGTTTGTTGTCTATTTTGTATAAATGCTGCCCAGCGTTGGGAAGATCTTGTTGCTTTGTGTATATGTTACAACAAACCTGATTATTTAGCAATATAAACTAAAATCTTTACTTTATATATATATATATATATATATATATATATATATATATATATATATATATATATATATATATATATAAAAGGCACATCACTCCAAGAATGCAGTCATCATTTTAATATCTTTAAAAGCTTGGAGCAGAATTAAGCCCTCACTTTTCAGATGGCAGCAGCATTGAGTGTATTTTACATCTATCATGTACGTTGCCTTTCTGAGATGCATTACTGACAAAATCTGCATGAAAATAGAATTGTATTCAAGCATTCATTAACTGCGACACCCCTCACCCCTCCCATCCCGATAACATAAAACACAGCTGTTTCCATGGCTACAATCCCAACACAGACAACCCGTGAGGTGTAAGGGCAGGCAATGTTTAGAACAACTACAGACAATCAACATCTTGATCCCTGGCAAAGTTACGGTACTGTAAACTTTGAAACAAGAAATGGAGAGAACTTTAAAGAAACGTCCACTGTCACATGGGCTCTATGCCTTTCGGAGCTTTTTTACAGACATTAATACAATAGCTGTTTAAACACAAAAATTCATTTCTATTGAACATTTTCTTTAACAAAACAGTTTAAAACTCAATTCCTTCACACTTGCAATCAATGAATTAGCAAGGCTCCCTAAAATGCTGCCCAATGTATGTGAGATGTTTACTTCAAATTTTAAGAGAACAGATGCTTTTATGTCACTTGCTTTATAACTGTTCCTCTCTTTTTGTTCTCGACAGCAAAGCACTCAAACAAGAACAATCATTTCTAGAGACAAGCACCCTGTATCTCACCCAGGAAAGTAAAAGTTGCATAAAGTGACAAGCAAAACAAATAGTTTACACTGCTAAATTCATTAGAAAAAGAAAACAGGTGGCCTGGTAAGGAACCGCACACACCATTTATCTTGAAAAAGGATGCCTGCATTACAAAAAAAGAACTGACAATTCTCTGCCTCTGCCTTACTTTTTCTTTATCCAGCAATGTATTTGTTAATGAGGAAGCTTTTATTCTGTTCACGTGAAAAAGCCTTCAATCAACTGCAAGGGGACTCCTCCTTTCCTTGAGCTGTGTAAAGTAAAACAAAGACTGCCCCATCCCTCATCAGGTCCACAGTCTGATGTGCCTTTATAATCTGCACTACAAACAACTTGCCCTTTTATCCAGAGAAAGATCAAATCTACAGCTTAACAGACTAACCTTCTCTTCCAATAATTAATTACACAGTGATGCTCTAATCCATAAGTGGACAACCACTGCCACACCCTGCTGGGGGCAACAACTCACCAAACCCTACTGATAAGCTGCAATGCTCTCGCTGAATTTATTTATTCATACGTTTGTTAACCACGTAGATGCTCTGGTATAGAAACACCCAATTACAAGTGCACATAAATAATGACACAATACAAAAGATGAAGAGCAAAATAAACTATAATGCAAAACAGAACAGAAAATCTAATTAAAATACAAAACACATACAGAAAACAATACGGTAACCAGCTGTATTAAACAGGGCATAGCAATGTAGTAATGAGCTAGCAAATTAGGGGTTAGAAGGAAGGAAAGAACAGTAACTAAAGAAAGCCAAGTAAAAACAGATAAAATGAAGAATGAACGCAAGCAGAACAGATCGCCTGAGGAAGTATTAAGGCTAAGACAGAGAGGAAGAGCAGTGATCTAACGGGGTTGTAAAAGCAGAGACAATGGGAAGAGTCTCGTAACGGACGTTTTTAGTTATGTTTTAAACAAGGTTACCGATGTGATGGATGTGACATATTGTGGGATGTCACGCCACTCTTACGGGCTTGTTTTGTAGTATTGTGTTTCTTCTGCACAACTGTCAAGAGTTACACAAACTCTTTTTTGACTCTCTGTGTTCATGTCACAGCAAACAGAGATACGAATTCATACAGAAAGCTTAAGGTGCATTTCAACCAAACGCTGCCTGAAGGATGAGCACAGAGATTTCTTTTCTCAATCATGGGAGCCCACGTGCAGTTATGCACCAGATGCAGCACACTCATTACAGCCACTTTGTGCTGTACTGCTGCCAACTAGTCAATTCACTGACCGCTAGCCTGGTAGCTCTACCACTCTCCAAACAAGACACAAGCTAAGCCTGTTGTTCAACTTCTTCCACAGGCTTGCAGATTTTCAAAACCCCTACCTTATGAATATATTTACTTATTCTAAACATTAAGGACACAATAAGAAGGAATAATTAAATTATTCTAAGGATGGCTGCACAAATCAGAAATCAGCTTTACTCAAAAAAATGCAGACACCCACCATACAGAAATCACCCATATCTACAAAACCTGTTCTGAGATCACTCTGCTTGGCGATCTCATGAAATAACACCGTGACAGAGCTTTCTTCCCTACTGTGCTAGAAATGCAATTTTAGTTACAGCTGTCAGTTTGTGTTCCAGGAGTGGGATTAGAACCTACTACTTTTAGATTTGCCATGTATGATTAAGGTTTGGGGCAAGAAAAGGAATTATGAATAATTGGGTTCCTACAGACTTCAACATGAATTTTCTCAAAGCATGTGCGTATTTCTTCTCAAGTTCTGTAGGCCTAAATGTAAGGAATTAATTCAAATGAAGTATTAATAAAGTAGTGAAACAAAGTTCTCTCGGTGCGCATTCAAATTACAGTGACTTCAGTGTGTGACCCACCTCCACGTGACAGTGTGCGTGTCAATTACAGTGATAAGGCAGTGCATGACAAAGTATCTTATCAGCTCCAAGATGGTGTGCAGCGTTTGTAAACTTAACTGAATGGGATTTTTCACTTCCTTCTCCTACTAAAGCTACTCAAAACAGTACCTATACTTCAGAAAGCTATTGGCAGGATCAAGGGTCATAACTGGATTACAGTTACCATTATATATTAACTTCCAGAAATCAAAGGTTACAATTCAAATCTGCATATGTTGCTCCTATTTATAGTTAAGTGGTTTAAAACAAACTGCATCCACCATGTTAAACACTATCAAGACACAAAATACAAGGAAAAGCCAGAATGTAGAAACTCCAGCTGTACTCAGTTGCATACCGCTTACTCAGAGGTGATCTCTGCCTGACATACAAGGAGATCTCCATCCCAGAACTGATGGACATGCTCCACTTTAAAAAATATAAATCCCCGAGAGCCACACGCTCTAGGGATCTAAACCTCACCACAACGATAAATAGGACATGCTGGAGGGATAGATTCCTGTCCCACAGACTCCCCATGCTTTGGAACAGGATTCCAATCTACATTAGGCAGAGCCCCTCACTAACACACTTCAAGAGAAACCTTAACGAGTGGATGGGAAACAGAAAATTTACCCCAGGGATCACTGCAGCGGCTCTGCTGGACAGAGGCACAGGGAACTAATGGCTCTGCTGGACAGAGGCACAGGGAACTAATCTAAGGGGGCGGCGAAAGCCAACACATTCTGGCTAGTCTTACAGATGCCCTTGGACAGATTGCCTAGTACTTATCTATGAACCTATGAACAGTACATGACACTGGAAGACAACACTAAAATGCTTTGCTCAACATCAAAAAATAATGGTAAACAGAGCCTAGCAATTGACAAAGTTTAAGAATGCCTTCAGATTAATAATAATGGTAAACAGAGGCTAGCAATTCACAAAGTTTAAGAATGCCTTCAGATTAATAATAATGGTAAACAGAGGCTAGCAATTCACAAAGTTTAAGAATGCCTTCAGATTAATAATAATGGTAAACAGAAGCTAGCAATTCACAAAGTTTAAGAATGCCTTCAGATTAATAATAATGGTAAACAGAGGCTAGCAATTGACAAAGTTTAAGAATGCCTTCAGATTAATAATAATGGTAAACAGAGGCTAGCAATTCACAAAGTTTAAGAATGCCTTCAGATTAATAATAATGGTAAACAGAAGCTAGCAATTCACAAAGTTTAAGAATGCCTTCAGATTAATAATAATGGTAAACAGAGCCTAGCAATTGACAAAGTTTAAGAATGCCTTCAGATTAATAATAATGGTAAACAGAGGCTAGCAATTCACAAAGTTTAAGAATGCCTTCAGATTAATAATAATGGTAAACAGAGGCTAGCAATTCACAAAGTTTAAGAATGCCTTCAGATTAATAATAATGGTAAACAGAGCCTAGCAATTGACAAAGTTTAAGAATGCCTTCAGATTAATAATAATGGTAAACAGAAGCTAGCAATTCACAAAGTTTAAGAATGCCTTCAGATTAATAATAATGGTAAACAGAAGCTAGCAATTCACAAAGTTTAAGAATGCCTTCAGATTAATAATAATGGTAAACAGAGGCTAGCAATTGACAAAGTTTAAGAATGCCTTCAGATTAATAATAATGGTAAACAGAGGCTAGCAATTCACAAAGTTTAAGAATGCCTTCAGATTAATAATAATGGTAAACAGAGGCTAGCAATTCACAAAGTTTAAGAATGCCTTCAGATTAATAATAATGGTAAACAGAGCCTAGCAATTGACAAAGTTTAAGAATGCCTTCAGATTAATAATAATGGTAAACAGAAGCTAGCAATTCACAAAGTTTAAGAATGCCTTCAGATTAATAATAATGGTAAACAGAAGCTAGCAATTCACAAAGTTTAAGAATGCCTTCAGATTAATAATAATGGTAAACAGAGGCTAGCAATTGACAAAGTTTAAGAATGCCTTCAGATTAATAATAATGGTAAACAGAGGCTAGCAATTCACAAAGTTTAAGAATGCCTTCAGATTAATAATAATGGTAAACAGAGGCTAGCAATTCACAAAGTTTAAGAATGCCTTCAGATTAATAATAATGGTAAACAGAAGCTAGCAATTCACAAAGTTTAAGAATGCCTTCAGATTAATAATAATGGTAAACAGAGCCTAGCAATTGACAAAGTTTAAGAATGCCTTCAGATTAATAATAATGGTAAACAGAAGCTAGCAATTCACAAAGTTTAAGAATGCCTTCAGATTAATAATAATGGTAAACAGAGGCTAGCAATTCACAAAGTTTAAGAATGCCTTCAGATTAATAATAATGGTAAACAGAAGCTAGCAATTCACAAAGTTTAAGAATGCCTTCAGATTAATAATAATGGTAAACAGAGCCTAGCAATTCACAAAGTTTAAGAATGCCTTCAGATTAATAATAATGGTAAACAGAGCCTAGCAATTCACAAAGTTTAAGAATGCCTTCAGATTAATAATAATGGTAAACAGAGGCTAGCAATTCACAAAGTTTAAGAATGCCTTCAGATTAATGCTCCCTTTTTTGTACTTCAGTGTTTACAGTACCAACAAAATGATTATTTGATCAATTAATTGATACTCAACTGCAACAGACATTTATCTTCACCGTCTGTCTTAACCACATTCCCCCAGAGTCACACCTCCTTCTGAGGCTGACATTATCAGATTTTCTACAATACAGGGAGATGCAGAAATCAGATATACCTTTTACCAGGGAAGTGTGCACATGAATTAAGCATTGCAGGCTACAGCTGTGACATAGTCCATACTGCTGGTCGAGACCAAGGCCAAAGATCCCAGCTGGAACTGACTCCAGCTTAATTTTAAGACAACATCCCCTACTACCGGGAATGACACAGACTACTTGATACTTTGTATGCTCCTGTCAAGCTTTCTCATGATATACATTGTTTTTTATAAATTCTCACTTTACTTACACCAGAATAGCTGCTGGATAACAGAGTGGTGCAGTGGATAGTGTATGAATTGTCACTTTACTTGTACCAGAATAGTTGCTGGGTGACAGGGTGGTGCAACGGGCAGTGTTGTCACCACACAGCAGGAGGCTCCTCGGTTCAATTCTCAGCTGAAGTGCCTTCTGTGAAGAGTGTGCATGTCCCCCTGTGTTTGCATGGGTTTCCTCTGTGTGCTCTGGTTTCCTTTCACATTCCAAAGATATGCAGTAGGTGGAATGGACACTTCAAACTGGCTATAGGTTTGAATGTGCATACGAGTGTGTGGTCTGGAAGAACAGACTCAGCAGGGTTAGCCATCCGCTGGTATTAACTATGACTGTCAATGTTGAAGTGACACCCTGATCCCATGTGTAAAATGGGTAAAGAGGCTGTGGATGGATGGATGGATTCTACCAGGGTAAAGGGGTTGTGGATGGATAGATTACGCCAGAAGGGCTGCTGTTTGTTCTCTGTGCCAGTCTCATGATCATACCCACTCTGTCTAAAAGAAAGATGTTTGCATAAAATGAGACCAAAGTCCACCAGCCTTTAACAAGCTGGTAGCTCACCTCCAAACATAAAAGACATCAGCGAAAGACAATGAGCTCCCCAATTCAGAACTGAAACCATTGTCCAAAGAGAATTACACCTATATCCATGCATAGGAAAAGCTGTCTGCCACTTGCATTACCAACTGTAAAGCTTCTCCCCATACCATAAGAGAAATGGTGTAACTATCCACTCCTGTTGTTAACCGTGCTACTTTCCTTGAGGTGCACAACTGCTGCTGTAATGCAGACTACTTGAGGGAGCATAACAGGCAACTAGGAGTAGAAGCCAACAACAACGGATGTATTACTGGCTGGGAGAATTATTGAAAAATCTGGGATCCCATCATGTGTTTTCTCATAGTAACCGTGTCACTTTTTGTTTAAAACCACTCTGTACATGTGTGTGTGTGTGTGTGTGTGCGCGCGCACACCAGTTCAAGTGGTATGGAGAGATAAAGCCCTAACAACAGCTCAGGTGACCAAATGCAATTAGTACCATGGGAGGTGTGGAGAGATAAAGCCCTAACTACTGCACAGGTGACCAAGTTCAGTTAGTATCTAGGGAGGTGTGGAAAGATAAAGTCCTTTCCAAAGCTTTGCATTTATTATATATTCTTATATTTCATTTACTTTATATATTACATTTATTTGACATTCTTATATTTTATTCTTCCATGTATTGTAACAAATATATACAGTTTCCCAAAGCTTTGCATTTATTTTATATTATACCTCCCTGATACTCTACATCTGCTTTTGAGTTCACATATATAAACAGAGGCCTTTAAGTACTGACCTGGGGAGGCTGGTTGATTGTTTTTCTTATCTCACAGCTTTCTCCAAGCCCTGGTTCATAGCCTCCCCCCTTTTATTGTTCTCCTAACATAATTCGCCCTTAAGATACTCTCAGCACTCCTAATTTATCTCAGTTTAGTAAAAGCTATTATCTGGTGCAAAAGGAAACTAATATAAGCTCAGGACTAAAAGTGTCTGCTGTTTGTAACATACATATTCGCCCCACAAAACCTGTGATACCAATAAAGCAGCATATAACTTACCTGCAAACTACCACAATTTCAGTCTACCTGTTTTATTCTTGATTCAAGTGCCTCTTCCAGCTGGGCTAACCCACTACAGTCGGGCTCACTCCACTCCCCTACCCCCATTCCCACCCACCCCCTCTTTCATTATATTTATACTCTCTACACCATACCCCTTATTTTTCTTTCACCCAATCAGCCACTCCAATTAACACCTTTTCTCCTTGACAACCACTCCTTCTACACTCTCCTCCCCCAGAGCCTCATTACCTACCCCGTCCCTTTCCTCGGCTGATCCATTCCCTACCACATACTCCTACTCTCATCTTAAACCATCCCCTCCCACTCTCACACCCTATACCACTACTTATCAGCCATATTTACTACTCATTCCCTCTCTCTGCTCTGTCTCCTACCATGTGGTACCCCTGTCTCTCAGTCTCCTTTCTCTTCTTCCTCTCACTAACAACTTCCTACCATACTTCACTTTGCCTTCAACCCCGCCATCCTTCATACTCTCAACACCCACTCTGTCACCCATATTTAGTCTTACCATCATTTTCCCCACCTCACCATCTGACCTCTTCAAAATTACCACTTTTTCTAGCTCTTCTCTCCCTACCAGTCGGAAACCTAGATATCCTTTTACTCTGAACCTGTGCTTCTATATTCTCATGTTCCTTGACACACTTCTCTTGGATGGGGACATCCACTCCAACCGAGGACATCCCACCCCTTGCTTGCACAATACTTAAACACTAACCTCCCCCCACATATCCCCTCCTAAAAATACCCCCCCACATAAATCACTAAAAATCTTCTCACTAAATATTCAAAGCATTGTAAATAAAATAACAGAACTGCACACTTGGATTTCTAATGCATCTCCCCACATCCTAACTCTACTGGAAACCTGGCTTAAATTACACATCCTCAACTCGGAAATCTTACCTCCAGGCTACAATATCTTTCACTCAGACAGAACCAATAAGCAATGGGAGGAGGTGGCTATCATCTACTCTGGACTACTAAACCTGTCCCCTCTCTCCATCTCTGTTCCATCTTTCTCACCTGTAGAAATCCTTATCATTAACTGTCACCTAAACTCACACAATAAATTTGCCATAGTCTGTATATATTCCCCCCAGCAATAATATTCCAGTCCTAGGGAACTTTCTCTCTTGGCTCACTTAACATGCCCCATGTGAAACCATCATACTTGGAGACATTAACATAGACTGGTCTAAACTGTCCTCCTCAGCCCCTATCCATAGTCTCAACCTCCATGGATTTCACCAACACATTTCTACCCCCACTAGAACTAACAAAAACTCCCCTTCTGGGTGTATCCTTGACTGGATTCTTACCTCAGCTCCCAACCATTCCCATAACCCTGGCATACTTCCAAACTCTTTAAGTGATCACTCCCCAACCTTTATTCATAGATTCACCTAACATTTTCCCAAAGACCATACTTACAGAATACGCTGGAACCTCACTCATTTTGACCCAGACGCTTTTAACTCTAAACTATCTGGCATCAACTGGTCCTTCCTATACCACCTCCCTTTTAAAGAGGCTGTAAAATCCTTCAATAAGATTTTCCTTGACACTTTTGATTCTACTGCCCCTTCTAGAAAAATCAGAATTAAATCCAACTATGCCCCCTGGCTTACAAAACATACCCAATTGATCATATACAAAAGAAATAGCACCTAGAAATCCTGGGTTAAAAATAAATCCCCTCCCTTACTTCAAATATACAAAGAGCTCAGAAACCACACCAAAAATAGTCATCAAAGATAAGAGCTTATTTTCCTCTAACCAAAGCAACCCTCATAAAAATCAAAAAAATTATGGACCGCTATCAACAACCTGCTCCACCCAGGTAAACCCACTACTCCCAACCCCTTTACGCACAACACTGCCACTGAAACCACCACTCTCAACAACTACTTCATGGAAACTATCCAAAAGCTCACACAAAATACTACATCTCACCCAACCCCTCTATCACCTCTTAACAAAACTCTTACCAATACATTTTCTTTCCAAGTCCCAATTACCACTATTAAATCTCTTCTAAATAAACTTAAGCCTTGCTCCCCCTCTGCTGATCAACTACAGTCCCACTTCCTAAAAACAGCTGCACAACCCATTGTCAGTATACTTATTAATCATTCCAACTGTGAGGCCCTTGTCCCAGATATCTGGAAATTCTTTTATACAATCCCCTTCACAAAGGTGGCAACTGTACTGATCCCTCTAAAGTTACACCCATTGCTATCCTGTCCCCGTTTCTAAAATTTTAGAAAAGTGCATCCATGCTCAGTTAATCAAACACCTACTTGACAGCAAAATCTGCTTATTCCTACCCAACAGGGCTTTAGACCCCACCACAGCACAGCCACTGCATTACTCTCGGCTTTAGACCCCACTACTTCACAGCCACTGCATTTCTCTCGGCTTTAGACCCCACCACAGCACAGCACAGCCACTGCATTACTCTTGGCTTTAGACCTCACCACAGCACAGCCACTGCATTTCTCTCGGCTTTAGACCCCACCACAGCACAGCACAGCCACTGCATTACTCTTGGCTTTAGACCTCACCACAGCACAGCCACTGCATTACTCTTGGCTTTAGACCCCACCACAGCACAGCACAGCCACTGCATTACTCTTGGCTTTAGACCCCACCACAGCACAGCCACTGCATTACTCTCAGCTTCAGACCCCACCACAGCACAGCCACTGCATTACTCTTGACTTTAGACCTCACCACAGCACAGCCGCTGCATTACTCTCGGCTTTAGACCTCACCACAGCACAGCCACTGCATTACTCTCGGCTTTAGACCCCACCACAGCACAGCCACTTCATTACTCTCGGCTTTAGACCTCACCACAGCACAGCCACTGCATTACTCTCGGCTTTAGACCCCACCACAGCACAGCCACTTCATTACTCTCGGCTTTAGACCCCACCACAGCACAGCCACTGCATTACTCTTGGCTTTAGACCTCACCACAGCACAGCCACTGCATTACTCTCGGCTTTAGACCTCACCACAGCACAGCCACTGCATTACTCTCGGCTTTAGATCCCACCACAGCACAGCCACTTCATTACTCTCGGCTTTAGACCCCACCACAGCACAACCACTGCATTACTCTTTCTCTATCACATCTCTTAATATCACCATCATCAAACCTGAACCCCATACCAAACTACGTGGAGTAATTATTGATGATGAACTAAAATTCGATACTCATATTGAACAATGTATAAAAAAGACCCACCAGAAACTCAGACTTCCCTATCGCAATCAGAAATTTCTGTCACCTTTTTGCAAACCTTCCCTGGATCAGTCCCTACTTCTACCCTGCCTTGTCTATGCTGCCCCTATCCTTACAAATGTTCAAACTTCACTTATCACTAACCTACAGCAAACGTATCACAAAATAGCCAGGTTTGCCTCTAACCTCCCCTATAAATCCCACCACTGTCTCACCCTTAAATCACTCCAATGGTCAGAATTCTCTAAACAACTACTTCTACCCCAACTTCACATTACACACTCTATCCTGCATGACTCATCTTCCTGCCCTTCCGTCTCCAACCCCACATCGTCACCTTTGTACTTCCAAGCACCTCCTTGACATACATAAACCCAATACAAATATAGGAGAGTCATTCTACAAATACTCTGTTGCACATGCTTGGAACTCACGCCCTCAAAACTTAAGAGGCATTCATCAAAAACACCTGTTCAAAAAAGAACATTTTTCTTCAGAGTACATGGTCCTGCCCTTGTCTAACCCCCACTTGATTTTGCCTCTTCTCAACGTTAACTCCTTTTTTCTGTTCTAGTCTTTATTTCCTTGCCTATTGTACCTTTATACCGCCCTCTCCCCTCACTTCTATAGCATATATATTCATATATATATTTATTAAAAAAAAATAAAAGAAAAAAAATGTTTTTGATTGAATGGTTTATGTATTTGTATCTTCATGTGCAATATTCTCTAGACCTGTCAATTATTAAACTACTCTATGTACAGATATTCTCTAACTGTTGATTTTCTTATTATGTTTCATTGTGAATTTAATTTTTTAACTCATTTTTATTTTTGATTTGATTTTTAATTGTAAAAATGTGTAATAGTTCTAGAGCTTTTCTCCTCGGGTCTCCACTGAAAATGGGCCCCTGGCTCAGTTGGACTAACCTTGTTAACAAATGTCAATAAATAAATAAATATAACTACAGCCCATGTGACCAAGCACAGTTAGTACCCCAGAGGTGCCTAATGGAGGTGGCAGGGGAGGGCGGGTGCTCCCAACCTAAAGAAGAAGGGTGGTCTGGAGCTGGACGCAAATTGCCAGAAACCCTCAGATCATATGCCCATTTACCAACAGGTACTGTCAAACCATTAAAAACACCCTCATTGATAGGATGCTGATCACGGTATAAAGTACCCCTGTGGCTATCTAAATGTCGGGCCCCCTAAGAACAGCTTTCAACTTAACTCCAGATGAAATTCCCATATAAGGAGTTGTGCCCCACTAGGGAGAGACCTGATGGTCAGTGGGCACCGGGCAGAAAATAAACAGTAAAAACAAATATATATATATATATATATATATATCCTGTGTGGATTAATGCTGACTCGCAGGCAGTAACTACAGCGGTAAACATATGGGATACTGTTAGAAAAAAGATATGAAAACAGACCTCCTGCATACCCAAAGTAAGCAGATGGCTTATTGTTTAAAAAACAGTAAACAACAAACGCACTGCAAATCAAACACTCACTCATTTTTGACGTATGGGAAAAAACAATTATATGTATGGAAATCCAAACAACCACTTTGGGCTACTATGGTTCCCTTGGAAAGGCACAACTTTGGGCTGTACTACAGAAAATAAGTACAGAAAAAAGTTAACGTTTATTACATACTAGTTTCAGCTACAAAAGATAATACTGCTTTAGCATTCTACTGAAACTGTCTTTACACATCTTAAGGGAGTTCAATTTTTCTACCTTTTCTATCTTGCATCATCAAAGAAAAGCTAAAATAAGATAAACTTATCTTGGTTAACTTGGTTTATTTACTTATTTAGTTTATTAAGCAATATGCTCATCAGCGCAGACATTGTTTTGAATTTGCTTACCAGTCAGAATACTGAAGAAGAGCTGATGCAAAAGGGCCTATTTGAGGCCTTACCTGAAGTTAAGACAGGTACAAAACTGTAAATAATCAGTATAAAAAAACAGCAGCATCGCTCACAAAAACGTACAGTTACATTCATAAGAAAATAATGCTGAATGTTGGAAGGGCATGATTTTACAAAGCAAGCATGTGTTAAGTTAGCAAAGACAAAAAAAAAAACAACTTAATGCATGGACCAAAATGCCACATTGACTCATGTTCACAGCTGGTCTGTGTGTGTGTGTGGTCTGTGTGTGTGTGTGTGTGTGTGTGTGTGTGTGTGTGTGTGTGTGTGTGTGTGTGTGTGTGTGTGTACTGAAAACTGCAATATCTTTAAAGACATGCACATAACTCAGTCACAAAATAATACAAAACATTCCAAAGTTAGAAAAGAAACTTGGGAGAAAACAGGATGCCATTGAATGAAGTCCACAGCAAAGCTAAACACTCAGTATTTGAATGGAAAGCTTAATCTGTATCCTCCAGTACAACATTCTGTAGAAATACTTCAAAGCAGGACCCCAATAAAAATGAGAAATCCCAACTGCATTAACACGACACCATTCATAAAAAGTTCAGCCTCAGTAGTGGAATAGAAAAATAACTGTTGCCAGTTTACTCTTCTCTAAAGCCAAACTCGGCGCACATTTTTAAAATCAGTCTCTATCCACTGCTACCTGCTACCCAGCATCCTGCTCTCTCTCAGCGCACATTTTTAAAATCGCTCTCTATCCACTGCTACCTGCTACCCAGCATCCTGCTCTCTCTCTCTCTCTCTCTGTCTTTTAGGCCATTGACTTCTTCCTTCCCTGCAGGCCATAATTGACTAACTGTCATCAAGGCAGCCATCTGTGTTTTTCTACTGATAGGTTAACTCCTTGCTCCAAACAGCCATCTAGGCTTGCTGACATGAGGACCCTGCAATGGTCTCCTTCTTTGGCGGGAGGTACACACTACAAAACTTGGCTTTCTTTGAGGGCTGCTGCTTCTGTGGCTTGGCAAAAGCGACTGCACATTCCCTCCTGTTCTCTTGTCCAGTATGGGCTCTGGTGATGGCAAGCAAGACTAACCCCCCCCCTCCAATGTATGAACTAATGTATGTGGCTCATTCCCGCCAATCCAAACTTCACCAAATCCTCCCATTCTTCCACTCCAGAGGCACTAATTCCATTAGGGGTGTCTCAGTCACACCCACGGCTGATTAACCAACTCATAATGTTGCTGCTACTGCCATCCCTGCTAAGAAGGTAATAACTCTCTGAATCCCAGAGTGATGTACACTAGGGACCACAACATGGGGGACACAGACTATAATGCCATAGACAGGGGTGGGTATTTTAACATTTCTAGTCATGATGCTCATGTCCAAGCAAGCAGGGAGGAAGTCACAACATGAACTTGTAACACAGCATGATGCCAAAGACAAAGCCACAAATCCCAAGCACATACACAGAGTATTATGTCACAGATATAGCACAATGCACCCCACCCCACTGATCCCATGGGTGCCCTATGCCACAGTACATTTCACATACACAGAGTATTATATGTCACATATATATCACAATGCACCCCCCACTGATCCCATGGGTGCCCTATGCCACAGTACATTGCACATACACAGAGTATTATATGTCACAGATGTAGCACAATGCACCCCCACTGATCCCATGGGTGCCCTATGCCACAGTACATTGCACATACACAGTATTATATGTCACAGATATAGCACAATGCACCCTCCACTGATCCCATGGGTGCCCTATGCCACAATACATTACTGCAATGAAATTCAGGGAGTACACTCAGGTCAGGATGTGGCAATACACCACTGGCCATCAGCATGAAATCATTACAACTGTTTTCATACTGTATGCATAACACAAACTGCTTTTCAGTCTAAGGGAACAGGTTGCCACAACGAAATGGTGAGAACTTGTTTTACACAGTATACAAAACACTCTGGTGGTTTCGAGTCTATGAAAAGGGGGCAGTATTTTTATTATTTTCAGCAAAAATGGAAAGAAAAAAAAATGTGAAAGCAAAATAAGGAGGTACCCAGTGTATCAGAAAGTCACATTCTGTGGAAATTCTTGCGGTTTCCTTTTAAAAACATGCTGCTATAATGCCTCTGTCTCTACAAAGGTCAGTGTTTTTCAGACTGCAAAGACAGAAGCTGAAGCTATGTACTGTGGCACTGGTTAAAAGAATAACCAGATCCAGATAATGCACAAGTTTAATGGATTATTAAATACATTGTGTGTGCTACTTGTAAATAACTCAAGACCTCAGTATGTGAGAAGGTGAACAGACACTTTGAATGGAAGGTGGTTAATGTTTTTCACAGAAAGACCAGTTAATGGAGGCCAACATTGAGGGAAATTGCAAAGTTATATAAAAAAAGAGGCCTTAAGTGCAACGCTGGCAAGTAGATCTTCAAATCAGACCTCCAGATATCAACAAACCAGAAAAACAGTAGCTGCAGCAGTGAATGAAGGGAATTGAAGGTCAAGGTGTGGAAGGAGTTTGGTGATACCATGGAAAATTACTTTGGATACCTCAGAGAGTTATGGCAAACATCCAGTGACTGAAAGTGGTGAGCCTCAGTCTATTCTCAGCAAGGGTGGAGAAATTCTGATCTCAAATAAGGACACTGTCAGGAAGTGAAAAAAAAATCACGACATCCTGAACATGATGGACACGTCCTCTGCTCTAGGGGCAGGAGCTCTTTACTGAGATTGGGTTCACTTCTGCAGATTAGGACACTGCAGCAAATTAAGTGTTCTGCTGTGTAAGACAACAGGGTGGGAGTGATCCAGACCTGCTGAAGACACTGAAAATGCTGCAGAGTAGCCGTTAACGTACCTTTTCAAGTGAGGCAGCATCTGTGGAATACCAAGATGGGGAGGAGGGCCCACATTCTCATAAAGGGAGAAAATAAGGCGTGCTTCAACTATAAAAAGATCATACGTGGAATACCAAAATGGGGAGGTGGGCCACTATTCTCACAAAGGGAGGAAATAAGGTGTGCTACAGTTATAAAAAGATCACACTCCTCAGCTTCCCTGGAAAAGCCTATGCAAGGGTGCTGGCAAAGAAATTCTGTTCAACAGTTGGGACTCAAAATTAGGAGAAACCATGTGTAGGACAACCTGGTCAGGGAAGAGTACATACACAGATACCGGAGGGGATCGTGAAAGTTTTCTGCTGCTGTCTATATGTATTGTGGACTCAGAAAAGTCATATAACTGTACACCTGGAATATCTTGTGGAAGGTGTTACAACATTACGACAGTCTAGGACCATCACTCATGCCATTTGGTCCCAATATATGAGAACAAAGAGCCTGCACTATAGGTGTTAACTCAAACATGTTAAAAAGAGGGTGCAACACCCTACAAGGGCGAATATTATCTTCTCTCCTATCCGTGATTTTCACTGACAGGTACTAAAGTGCATCTTTGCTCTGGAGAGTATCCAGTTTGGATTGATAAGGATCACATTTTTGTATTTTGCAGAGGATGTCCTATTAGCTGTAAGCGGCTCTGCTCTTCAGCCTTCAATGGAGCAATTTGCTGCTGAAATGAAAAGTAGCAGCTTGAAATCATAATCGTGGTTTGCATCTAGAAAAGAGAAGCAAGTTGTCTACATGTGTTGAAGGATTGGCTACCTTATGTAAGTTATCTACACTTGTTGAAGGATTGGCTACCTTATGTAAGTTATCTACATGTGTTGAAGGATTGGCTACCTTATGTAAGTTATCTACACACGTTGAAGGATTGGCTACCTTATGTAAGTTATCTACATGTGTTGAAGGACTGGCTACCTTATGTAAGTTATCTACACATGTTTAAGGATTGGCTACCTTATGTAAGTTATCTACATGTGTTGAAGGACTGGCTACCTTATGTAAGTTATCTACACGTGTTTAAGGATTGGCTACCTTATGTAAGATCTACATGTGTTGAAGGACTGGCTACCTTATGTAAGTTATCTACACATGTTGAAGGATTGGCTACCTTATGTAAGTTATCTACACGTGTTGAAGGATTGGCTACCTTATGTAAGTTATCTACATGTGTTGAAGGACTGGCTACCTTATGTAAGTTATCTACATGTGTTGAAGGATTGGCTACCTTATATAAGTTATCTACATGTGTTGAAGGATTGGCTACCTTATGTAAGTTATCTACATGTGCTAAGGGATTGGCTACCTTATGTAAGTTATCTACATGTGTTGAAGGATTGGCTACCTTATATAAGTTATCTACATGTGTTGAAGGATTGGCTACCTTATGCATGTTATTGACATGTGTTGGAGGATTGGCTACCTTATGTAAGTTATCTACACGTGTTGAAGGATTGGCTACCTTATGTAAGTTATCTACACGTGTTCAAGGATTGGCTACCTTATGTAAATTATCTACATGTGTTAAGGGATTGGCTACCTTATGTAAGTTATCTACATGTGTTGAAGGATTGGCTACCTTATGTAAGTTATCTACATGTGTTGAAGGATTGGCTACCTTATGCATGTTATTGACATGTGTTGAAGGATTGGCTGCCTTATGTAAGTTATCTACATGTGTTGAAGGATCAACTACCTTATGTAAGTTATCTACATGTGTTTGAGGATTGGCTACCTTATGTAAGTTATCTACATGTGTTGAAGGATTGGCTACCTTATGTAAGTTATCTACATGTGTTGAAGGATTGGCTACCTTATGTAAGTTATCTACATGTGTTGATGGATTGGCTACCTTATGTAAGTTATCTACACGTGTTGAAGGATTGGCTACCTTATGGAAGTTATCTACATGTGTTGAAGGATTGGCTACCTTATGTAAGTTATTTACATGTGTTGAAGGATTGGCTACCTTATGTGGAAGAGCTGAATGACCAACACATGGACACAGAGTCGACAGGTGGTACTGCATGCACTGTACTAGATTATGGGGGTAAATCAAGAATCAAGTCACAGGAAGAAGCTCCCAATTTACTGGCATTCTGCATAGATGAAAAAGCACAGCCACTGTTCCTCCTAGGAACCCACTGGAAGCAGGGCTGTGATGCTGACCCAGGACAAACTGACGGGATTATATCAATAAGTTTGTCTGAGAAAAGTACAGTTGTGTACACTTACCATAAATGTAGATGTTAGAGTGTACTCACTGTTGCAGTCATCACATTTGGGTTATCTGCTTGCAGTAGCCCTTGGTCAGCCTGATTAACAAAGTCTTGGGTCCTGCGTTGGTTGCTGTCTCTTCTTCCGTGACGTCAGGTAGTCAGGGGTATAAAACATGCAGCCAATGCCATTACATCAGTTTTTCTTGCCCCAAATGTCAGGTGCCTTCTTAATGGGAAGCAATAAAATATATGTATCTACATACAAGGATATATACCTCGAATAAAAAAGCAAACACACCAAAAAGCCTTTAAGCATAGTAAAGGAGAGTAGATGTACAGCTCAAAAAATCAGGAGGCTAGAGGGAGGGTAACCTGGACTGCAACAGTGAATACACTCGAACATCTACATTTATGGTAAGTGTACAAAACTGTACTATGCTCTTCGTGTTTCACTGTTGCAGTCATCACATTTGTGTAGATTCCCAAAGCTAAGGATGGGAGGAGGAATTTAGATAGCATTAGGACCAGCTACAAGGCCCTGCAAGACTGTAGTGGCAAAGCCAGCTCTGGATTTAGAGAAAATTGGCAAATGGTAGTGCTTGGTGAAGGTATGTACAGAACTCCAGGTAGCCGCTTCTAGGATGTCTCTCTTAGGGACATCTCTGTGAAAGGCTGTAGAGGCAGATGCAGCCCTGGTTGAATGGGGTCTGGATCCCCTGTGGGATAGGTTTTCCATGGTGCTTATAGCAGAAATGAATGCAATGGCCTATCCATTTAGAAATGGTTTGCTTTGAAATAGCCTTCCCCTCTGCCCCTGCAGCAAATGCCACCAGCAGTTGTTCAGATTTCCTTTGAGGTTTAGTCCTGTCCAATCTAAGTTGTCTGTGCACTTCTAAGGAGTGCAATATCCATTCCCCTTTGTTCTGTGGATTAGGAAAGAAGTTTGGCAAATGAATGGACTGATTAAGGGCCACACTGGATATCACCTTGGGCATGAAGGAGGGACTGGTTCTGAGGGACACCCTGTCAGCATGAAAGATGATGAAAGGCTCCGCTGCCATAAGGGCCTGTAATTCAGATACCCTTCTTGCTGAAGTGATTGCTAAAAGGAAGGCTGTTTTCCAAGAAAGGAATTTTAAATCTGCACTAGCAGCTGGCTCAAAAGGAGGAAAAGTGAGTTTCTCCAATATAAAGTTAAGGTCCCAGGTTGGAGTTGGGACTCTCCTGGGTGGTCTTAAATTTTTGGCCCCTCTGAGGAACTGCTTGAGCAGTGGATGAGAGAATAGGGGAGGTTCTGTGTTATAATGAGCTGAAATGGCTGAGGCGTGAATTTTGATGGAGGAAAAAGACAGGCCCTTGTGAAGCATCTCAGTTAAGAATTGTAGAAGCTGAGGTAAGTCTGGCACTGCTGTGCTCAACCCTTGAGATTGGTTCCAAGCACAGAATCTTTTCCATTTTTCATCATAAGATTTTCTAGTACTACGCCTCCTTGGTTTACTGAGGAATGGTAAAGGAGAGATTAGGTAATGAGCCAGGCTGCTAGGTTCAGGGTTTGAAGCTGAGGGTGCAGAATCTGGTTCTCCTGCTGAGACAACAGGGTAGGGGACTGAAGCAGGTACCATGGAGCCAACAGTGACACACTGCGCAAGAGGGGGTACCAGTGTTGGCGTTGCCAGTCTGGTGCAATCAATATCTTCCTTGGTGTGTCCTGTTTGATCTTTAGTAGTACTTTGGAGAGGAGAAGCAAAGGAGGAAAGGCATAAACTGATAGGTTTTTCCAGCTGAAGGACAGAGCATCCAATTTCCAAGCTTGTTTGTGGGAAGTCCTTGTGCAAAATTTGTCTAATTGGTAGTTCTGGGGGGGGGGGAGACAAACAGGTCTATATCTGGGCTCCCCTATTTGTTTGTCAACATGTTGAAAATCTTTGGTTCCAGTTTCCACTCGTGTGGGTCCATGAGGTTTCTGCTTAGTCTGTCTGCCAGTGTATTTAGTTTTCCTGGCAGGAATTGAGCTTGTAGATGCACTTGGTAGCTCAAGGCTGTGTTCCACAGTGCCATGACTAGTCTGCAGAAGGAGTAAGAATGGGTACCCCCCTGCTTGTTTATGTACCACATAACAGGGATGTTGTCCATCTTTACCATTAATTATCCTGGAGGAATGTGGTCCTTGAAGGCTGTCAGAGCATTCTGTACAGCTAACATTTCTTTTTGATTGATATGCAGGTGCATTTGACTTGGGTTCCATTTGCCCTGAATGCACTTCCCTGCCAGGTGAGCCCCCCATAGTCTGATACGTCTGTTGTTAGGGTTTGGGCAGCAGAGGGTAGTGTGAATGGTAGTCCCTTGTTTTGGTGGCAGGTCTCTGCCCACCATAGGAACTCTATGCGTAAGCAAGGTATGATAGGAATCATTGCTTCTAGATCCTGAGAATGTTGACACCATAAGCTTTTTAGATACCATTGTAGTTTCCTCATATGCAGTCTTGCATATGGAATTAGAAGAATGCAGAAGACCATGAACCCCAAGGCTTGCAGTATTTGCCTTGCAGACAGCAGGGTTTTTGTGGCCACTAGTTTGAAGTAGTTGTCAAATGAATTTGTTTCTCTGGCGTGAGGAAAGCCATCTGGGAAGTTGTACTCAAGCTTGCTCCCGGGAATATAATTTGTTGACAGGGTACCAAGTGTGACTTCTTTTCGTTTATGGTGTACCCCAGGCAAGATAGCACCCTTTGTACAAAAGCCAGATGATTCAAAAGTATGTCCTGGCTTTCTGCCTGAATTAGACAATCATCCAGGTATGGGTATATTTGAATATTTCTTTGCCTGCAAAATGCAATGACTGGAGCTAGGCACTTTGTAAATACCCATGGTGCAGTAGATGAGTCAAAGGGCAGTGCAGAGACCTGATAGTGCATGTAACCTGCTTTGAAGTGTAGGTATCTTCTGCAAGATTCCCTGATTGGGATGTGCAGGTATGCTTCCTGTGACAGCCATGCCCTGGCCCAGCAATCAAGGAACCTCAATCCTCACCACTAACACCAGGGCACGGTCGTACAAGTGGTTTGCAGTGGTGGGATCTACTTCACACACTAATTGGCTTGTAGTGGTGTGGGTAGAGCGAATTCCTGTAGCTTATGTACAGTGATCTCTAAAAGTGTTTTGTACTCTAAACAGCCACGTAGTGTATACTCAGAGTTCAGAACACAATTGTTTTATTTCTTTTGTTAGCTTAGTGTTAGTCAGGGTGAGCAGGCAGCATGTCTGGTGCATGGAAACCTGACTAAGGCAGACCTGACTGCAGCCTTGGTTACAGCTGCATAAGAAAACAGCAGCCTGGAGGATAATCAGACTGACAGTGGAGATACAATATCCTCGGAGAATGGACAGCTCAACCTTTCTGCAGTGGACTTAAAAATCCAGCTGGAGCTGAAGAGACTTGAGTTGCAGACCAGGCGTATGGAACTAGAAGCAGCCAAGAGAATGAGGAGCCTAGAAGATGAAGAACGGGAATGGCAGAGGAAGCATGAAAGGGAAATGCTGACTCTTCGCCAGAGTCATGGAGGTAATGGGGAAGGGAGTAGCCGTACCCCAGAAGCACAAAAGGTTAGTAAATTTCTTCCACAGTTTAAAGAGGAGGATAACTTTGATAGCTTCATTCATATGTTTGAGCGGGTATGTAAACAGTATGAAGTTGACCAAAGGCTCTGGGTACAGTTCCTGACCCCCTTAACTCCATGGTAAAGCTACAACTTCTTTAGCAAAAATGCATGACACTGACTGTTTTGATTATACTGCTGTAAAAAGACATTTATTAGAATGTTTTAAGCTAACACCTGAAATATATAGGAAAACGTTTCATGAGCATAAACGCAAAGCATATGAAAATGTATGTGAATATGTTGTTGAACTGAGCACTTATTTTCATAGCTGGGTGAGTGGATGTTAGGTCTCCACTTTTGAAGGGCTGGCAGACCTTTTGGTGAGGGAACAAGCCCTTAGCACTTTGCCTGAGGACATGAGGATCTGGTTAGCTGATAGACAATGTGCTACTTCAGATGAGTTGGGAAAGAAGGGAGACATATACCTGGCAAGCAGGGTAGCCCTGCACAGGAAAGGGACCCCCCGGTACTGCTCAATGGACTAAAGTAACCCATGGTGGGCAGCACAGACTGCCCCAACAGAATTCCCAGTAGCCGGGGAAGCCACTAGTCCAGGTACACATCCAGGAGCTAGGGTTAAATGTTTTGAATGCAACCAGTGGGGCCATGTGGCATACAGATGTCCATGGAGGCAAGGTGGGGAACCAAAGGTGAGGGAGCCAGTAAGTGGGAAAGACAAAATGCCAACAGTGGGTTGTCTTGAGACAACAGGGGTATGGAACTACCATCCTGCAGATGTCCTGAGAGGGAAGGATTTGGATGAGGCAGTACTATGTACTTATGCAGTTACATGCAGTGAGGCTAGGAGACAAGCATGTGGGTCTGGTAGCCTGGGGGAGACGCAGACAGACTGCACACTTGCAGCCAGGACTGCTGAGGTGGTTACTTCACGGAGGGAGATGCTTTGTAGCAGTGAGACTGAATGTGAGCCACAGCTGCTTGTGGGTGCTGATCTTCCCTTGGACAGGGTAACTGCAAAGGTAGAGGTGAGTAGTAGTACCCAGACTGACAGTGAGGCACAGCTGTCAGAGGATGCCAGACTTCCACTGGAAGTGGAGCTGGGAAGGGTTAGAAGGAGAGACTTGAGATAGGCTCAGCTCTCAGACCCTACATTGCAAGGCCTGAGGCAGGTAGCTAGGGAGGCACCTGATTCTCAAGGGAAGGGGGAACCTGTATACTGGAACAAAGGGTTACTGTACAGAGAGTGTACCCCAGAGGGAGGGCTAGAAGGTGAGAGAGTACAGCAGATGGTAGTGCCTAGAGCTTACCATTTGCCGCTTCTAGCCATAGCCCATGATATTCCCTTTGTGGGTCATATGGGCATAAAACGTACAAAGAGGCGTATTATGCAAAACTTCTATTGGCCTGGAATTTCCAGAGATGTAACAAGGTACTGCAGGACCTGTGAGCAGTGCCAAAAGGTAGGCAAGGCAAAAGACAAGGTGAGAGCTCCTTTGATGCCTTTGCCTATGATTGAGGAACCATTTCAGAGGGTAGCTATGGATATTGTGGGTCCTCTGCGTACCCCAAGTTCCACAGGGAAAAAGTATATCCTAGTGGTAGTGGACTACGCTACACAATACCCTGAGGCAGTGGCTTTGACCTCCATTGAGGCAGAGAAGGTGGCAAATGCTTTGCTAGAGCTTTTCAGGAGGGTAGGTTTCCCAAAGGAAACACTGTCTGACAGAGGTGCCAATTTTATGTCAGACCTGCTGGCTTGTCTCTGGAAGTCCTGTGGGGTGAAGCACATGAAGACCACCCCCTACCATCCCCAGACTAATGGTCTTGTTGAGAGGTTAAACTCTACAATCAAGTCCATGCTACGGGCATTTGCAGATCAGTTTAAGAGGGAGTGGGGCAAATATTTGCCCCATCTGTTTGCTTACAGAGAGGTTCCCCAGGAATCCTCAGGTTTTTCACCCTTTGAGTTGCTGTATGGGCATAGGGTGAGGGGACCTCTAGATTTAATTCGAGATGAGTGGGAAGGTGAGTGCGAGCCTCACAAGGAGTCTGTTGTGGTATATGTCCTGAACCTCAGGGCAAGGCTCAGGGAACTCATGGGCCTGGCCCAGAAGAGCCTGGCAGAAGCCCAACAACAGAAAAAGGTGTGGTATGACAGGAATGCTCGAGCTAGAGAGTATGCTGTAGGGCAGCAGGTGATGGTTCTCATTCCTGTCAGACACAACAAGCTGCAGGCAGCTTGGGAGGGACCCTACAAGGTGGTAAGAAAGGTAAGCGATGTTAACTACATGGTGGAAGTGCTAGGCAGACGGCAGGGGCACAAACTGTACCATGTTAACATGATGAAACCTTACCATGATAGGGAGGCCCTTGTGCTGAGCATTTGCAGTGGATTGCAGGAGGAGTCTGAGAGAGATCTTGTGACCGATCTCCTCAATGAGGCTCAGGCTGACACCTCGGTGGAAGGGGTAGCAATGTCCCAGCAGCTATCTCCCACCCAGGTTCGAGAAATCCGAGCAGTGTTGCAGGAGTTTGTGGGCATGTTCACCGGGAAACCAGGAGGCACTCACCTGGTGCAGCACCAGGTGGATACAGGACCCCAAAGGCTTATCAGGCAGGCCCCTTATAGGGTGCCTGAGAGAGTAGAACAGACTCTGAGGGAAGAGGAACAGGAGATATTGGAACTAGGGGTGATTCAGGAGTCCAACAGTCCCTGGGCCTTCTCAGTGGTACTGATGCCAAAGAAGGATGGCAATACCAGGTTCTGTGTGGATTACAGGAAATTAAATAGTCACACAGATTCAGATGCTTACCCCATGCCTAGGACAGATGAGGCCCTAGAGCAGCTGGGTGGGGCTAAGTATCTTACAACCATTGATCTTAACAAGGGTTACTGGCAGGTGCCCTTGACTCCCAGTGCTAGAGAGAAGTCAGCCTTTCTGACTCCTTTTGGCTTGTATGAGTTCACAATGATGCCCTTTGGGATAAAGAATGCCCCAACGACTTTCCAGAGCCTGGTAGATCATATCTTAGCAGGAGGGTTTGCCCTTGCTTACATGGATGACATTGCTATCTACAGCCATTCCTGGCAAGAGCACCTTCAGCATGTCAGGCAAGTGCTGGGCAGACTACAGAGGGCAGAGCTGACCATTAAGTCGAGCAAATGTCAGGTGGGTATGGCAGACGTCTCCTACCTAGGTCATAGAGTGGAGAGTGGTAAGATCAGGCCTGAACCTACCAAAGTGGAAGCCACTCAGGCATGGCCTGCACCTGTTACCAAAAAGCAGGTGAGGGCATTATTGGGGACAGCAGGGTACTACAGAAAGTTCATTCCCAATTATAGTACCATAGTTGCTCCCCTCACAGACCTGACAAGGAAGAACAGGCCAGATAAGGCAGTGTGGACCCCAGCATGTGAGCAGGCATTTCAGAAGCTTAAGGAAGCTTTGGGAGGACCCCCTGTGCTAGCCAGTCCAGACTATAGCAAATAATTTGTTGTGCAGGTGGATGATTCAAACTATGGGATGGGGGCTGTACTTAACCAGATTTCTTCAGAGGGAGAAGAGCACCCAGTGGTTTATCTCAGTCGTAGGCTCCAACCAAGGGAGGAATTCTATGCAGCGGTAGAAAAGGAATGTCTAGCCATAGTGTGGGCACTACAAAAACTTCAGCCATATCTGTATGGAAGAAAATTCAATGTGATGACAGATCACAAGCCTCTAACATGGTTAAACAGATCCAGTCAACAAAATGCCAAGTTACTAAGATGGAGTCTGGGGTTGCAAGCATATGATATGTCAGTGCAGCACCGCAGTGGGAGTAGCAATGCCAATGCAGATGGGCTCTCAAGACATGGAATGGGGTGAGGTACACCCAGATAGCCCTGACACTCTCAAGCGATGTTTCTCAAGGGGCACTTGAAAAACTTGCTCGAGTTCCCAGGGGAGGGGGAGAGATGGGTGAAGGCTGCAAGCCTAGTCAAATAGAATTTGATATACAATTCTGGCATTTGTAAATAAATGTAAAATACAGGCATGTTTTCTTGAATGTAAAAGAATACTGTGAAATGTGGAACTGCAAAACATGTGACAACATTGCACTCTACTGGCCCAGTGATGCATGTTGTGACCCTTTCATGTTAGAATTCATCTCCAGTGCATCTGGATGAAAGTTTCATGCCCATTGCTTTAAGGCTAAAGTTTATTACCAGAATTTACATATGGATTGTGCTTTACTGCTCTGGTTTCTGTTAGAATATACATGTGAAATGTCTTCTATTGTTGTAAGTTTCTGAGCAGGTGTTAAATTGCTAAATAATGCAGTTTGTTTGCCTGGGAAAACCTAAGTGTCAAAACATGATGTAATTTGGGAGGGACCCAGCAAACATATTTTGTTAGTAATGTTTAACTACTATTTCTCACAAGAGACTTGAAGCATTTTGATCTTGGATATCTAACTCAGCACTCTGCCTAAGCTCACATGTAAGTTTCTAGCACTGTGATTTCTTGTAGGAATAGTTAAAGCTAGTAAAGATTAATTAGATATTTTTCTTTGAAATCAGACCTGTTCTACTGTATTATTTTAAGTTTCTGTGTGATCTCTGAACTCTTAGATATCTCTGTGGTTGAGTAGTTTTGTCTTGTGTTTTAATTATTTATTATTAAATATGTTTAAAAACTTCTACCTGTGGCTGATTTGTGTAGAGATAAGCTCTAGAGTACATTGCATATTTATAGAGGTTATTGTAATAAGCCACTCTAAAGTAAGCCTTGACTGTTAGTCATACTACCATTGGATAATAATATTGCACAGTAGTAATTGGACACCCTTTTAAGGGCCTTTTAGTAGCTGATATTATTAACTGGGTGATGGCAGTAATTACTACCGTATGGTCTGGGTAAAGGGGCACAGCTGGATAATTTGTGTCAGCCTTTCCCAGGAGTGTCCGTGAAGTTATATAAATACTTATCTCAAAGTGTGTGTGTTGTGTCAGCTACTTGGCTGAGACACGAAGGACTGGTTGGACAGAGAGGGTACTGGTGATTCTAGCTTTCCCAGCTAGGCTGAGACCTGGACCCTATAGCTGTGCCAGTGGGGAGTCTTATTGGAGACCTGGTGAGCAAAGGAGCAACCAGCCCCAGACTGACTGTGATCTATGTGTGCACTTAATGGAAATTGTACTTTACTGTGTGTATTAGTTATCCTTTTCTCTTCCAAGAGACGACCTCCCTGGTGTTAGCGGTGAGAATTGAGGTTCCTTGATTGCTAGGCCTGGGCACGGTCGTCACACTTCCTTTAAATCAAGTGTTGCCAACCAAGCATCTTTGCCTACCATAGGAAGCAACTGGTAAAGAGTTAGCATCTTGAATTTTGGAATCACCAAAAAGGTGTTTAAAGTAGACAGGTCCAGGATAGAACGCCATGAATTGTCTTTTCTGGGTACCAGGAAAAGTCTTGAGTAGAAATCTTGTCCCTTTTCCTCTTCTGGTATGGTCTGAATAGCCTTTATGCTTAACAGAGAGAGTACTTGCTTTTTAGCCTCTGCCCACTAATTTGGGGGTAGATCTGGCCAACCGTTTGGGGTTGGTAACATGTGGAAGTGAAATCTGTATCCTTGGGAAACTATATTTAAAACCCATTTGTCCTGGGTAATGAGTTCCCATTTTTTGCATGCAGGGCAATCTTTCCCCCCAAGGGGCAGTCAGTTGAGAAGTGCTTGGAAGTTTTAAAGTTAAGTCAGTGAGACAGTTTACCATAGGGAGGAGTTTTACTACTCCCAGGATTTGGAAGTGAGGGCCCCCCACTGCTTAGTCCTGTGCATACTCTGGGACTGCAGCCTGGGAGCTCTGCTGGGTCTGGGTTTGGACTGAGAAGGCCTGGAAGAGGCAGGAAAGGACTAATTCTTGGAAATCCAATGCCTACTAAATATTGGAGGCTGTACTTGTAAGAAATCTTTAACAGTTTGCAAAGATTTAGCTTTTTCCTCCATCTTTTTAAGAACTTCTTCTGCCTTGTTGCTGATTTAAGGGAGCATCCAGTAATTTAGCTTTAACATGATCTGGCAAGGATTGCTCCTTAAGCAAAGCATGCCTTCTAAGTACAGACCCAGTGACAGTAGCCCTGCAAGATGCCTCTATTGAATCATAACCACATTGCAAAGTAAGTTTTCCAACCTGTTCAGGAGAATGCATTAAATCCCGTAAATCCTTATTTTCAGCACAATCAGGAATCATCATTTTCTGTTTAAACAATCCAATAACATGTTGCTGATACTTTAACATATGAAACTGGCAGTTTAAGGCCCTAATGGCCAAGGTTGCAGAAGTGTATACCTTCTTACTCCATCTATCCAGCGCCCTGGAGTCTCTATCAGACGGTGTAGGATTTCTGGCAGTAGTAGCTTTAATGCCCTTGGGTCCCTGTGAAATGGTCTCAGGATCCGCAGTAGGATTTTTGAAAAGGAACTTGTGAGAGTCAGGAACCCTGTAACATCTATCAGGTTTTCTTTGAGCAGGAGGTAGAGAGTCAGGTGCCAAGCTAAATTCCGAAAAGGCATCATCAACAATGTCTAGTACAGGAGGGATAGCTAAAGGCCTGTGCTGGGGCAGGAGTAAGAAATCCCTAAGCCTCTTTTTAGAATTAGAGAAATCCTGACTTTCCCAATGAAAATGCTCCCTAAGAGTATGCAAGGTTTCACCAAAAGAGAAATCCTCTGGGGGGCAGGGGGAAGCAGAGGGAATAGAGTCCTCAGCATCAAAATCCTCAAAGGTAGATAAGGGTAAATCCTGGTCATCAGAGGAAACAGAAATTTCAGAATCCTGGTCAGAAGTATCATAAGCAAACTCAGTCCTAGGTCTCTTAGAGGGGGAAGGTTGGCTTGCCCTGATTAACGTAATAAGGTCTTCAGCCATTCTTATCATTTGTTTTTTAGACATAGAGGCCTGACCATGCGGTCTGGGCGTTGGTTTTCTAGGCATGGTTTGAGGTTTAGGCCTTGAAGAAGAAGATAGCGTCGGTTTAATATGCAAGTCAGTAGGCCTGAATACACCCTTGGAAGCCAGTACCTGCACAGCGGCTCCGGACCCATCCAAGGTAGAGACATCCGCAGGTTTCACAGTTGAAGCATCTCACGGCATACCGGACTCCGAATGGGTCTCAGTAGAGGCCTGCGAAGTTGAAGTAGTGGGTATCAGGGGCTGCAAAAGTGCCTCACTGAGTACCAGTGAACTGGCGACTGGCTTAGAAGTGTCATCAGCAGCTTTGGACCTAGGCGGTCTGTCTCTGTCTTTATCTTTGCATTTTTTCAGAATGTCGGTAGTCGAATGGCTTACTGAAGACATATCTGGCTAACTGAACCAAGCACCAAAATATTTAGAAGCAAAAATATACCGATGATGGATAGTTCATTGTTTAAATAAGGCACAAAACTGACAGCGAGGTACGTCGTGGTCAGGGCCTAGGCAAGGAATACAGTACAAATGAAAATCTTTATGAGGTATTTGCTTTCCACAAGAAATGCAATTATTTACTTTTACTGACATCGGTTTAGAGCAAGAAAAAGTTTCCCCAGCGGGGTACTTAGCTTTTAGTTAAAGTTGTGAACTGCTTCTGCTTCGGGCACCACATGGCAAGAAAGAATGATGTAATGGCGTCAGCTGCATGTTTTATACCCCTGACTACCTGACGTCACGGAAGAAGAGACAGCAACCGACTCAGGACCCAAGACTTTGTTAATCAGGCCGGCTGAGGGCTACTGCAAGCAGATAACCCAAATGTGAGGACTGCAACAGTGAAACACGAAGAACATCCAGAAGATTCTACAGATGTGTTAGACATTGATTTTAGAGATAGACAAGGCTGGTCTACCCTGCTTAGCTTTGCAAGTGCTGTGACTCTCACCAGGGCAGGCACTTTAGACAATGACCGGCTGGATGGACTACGACGACCAGATTGTTGTAGTTCATCTCTCTTAAAGAGGAGCACAAAATGAGGAGGGTGTGAAGAGTGAGAAAAACCAGCAGCACTGCAAGAAGAGAGCGATGCTGGCGATGGTAGAGAAGTCACAACGAATGAGACAGAGCGACAGGGAACACTATAACTTCCGAGAAATGGTAGAGAAGTCACAACGAATGAGACAGCGTGACAGGGAACACTATAACTTCAGAGAAAATAAATTGCTACCATCAGAAGAGCAAATGAAACAGTTTTACCTTATCAGGAACATTAACAAATAAATGCACTTAAAAACGGTGAGCACTTTTACTGCAAACTTCTGCAATCAGTAGTGAAGTGAGCAGGACCTTGGCAACAGTACATGAATTAATAAGGAGGTGGATAGAACATTTGACAGGGGTACAAAACGGATGAGTAAGAGGACAGCACACATGGAGTGACTCAGAAATTAATACGTAAAACAAGACGTTATATGCAGGTGGGTGGGACGTCTGGTAATGGAGGAGGGAATGGCAAAGAGATGGGTGGGCACCTGTCAGTGTCAAAGGTCATATGGTAAGAAGGACAAGAATCTTGATTTCATATTATCTTCAATATTTTTTTCGACATATTTTTCTGTTACTAGGCAGGACAGTTTTCAGCTTTACTGACTTTGACCCTTCAAGTCATTGCCCCTTCTTAGCCAGTTACAACACACTGTATGGGTTTGTTACCATTGTCTTCCTAAGTGGTGCTCCAGCTCAGAAAGAAGCCTCCATTACAAAATAGGAGGACTAGATGTCATCTTTCTGATCAGGCTTGTAAGTCCAGTCTTTGCAGAGGAATGAGGTAATGTGACATTACATGCAGACATGTAACATATACTGGCTTCAGCATGCAAGCAGGTGCCAGTCGGTCTCCTAATTGAGATAGTTGCTGCTTTGCCTCTGGCCTGAAGAATATGCCTGCCTGTACTCGATGTGCAAAGGAAAGATGTCCTACTGCTATACTAGGCCCTTCCCACTCCAGTGACACTCCAGTAACCTACGGGTGTTTCACTGAACCTAGGCTACCAAAGTAACAGGCAGTTAACTCCGCCTGACTTGTGTGTGACAACGGGTCTAGACTTCTGAATTATTCTTTTTCCAGAAACATTACCAAACTAGGAATGAGTGAAAACGTTGTATTCCCTTTCAGCATGCAGATATCCATAATATAATGAGATTAACTATAGCACAATACTTCTGATATTAGTAAAAGATGATTAACCTGACAACAGACAGACTACTAGCATACGTTGGGAATGTACACCTCTCTATCGGTGTTACACTCCAGGAAAAAAGTGGTCCAAAACAAGATTTTAAAATGACATCATAAAATTCCTCATTGTCTAAGAAACTCAACTTGACTAGCTTAAAAATGATTTTACTGCCAAGACTGGGTTTAAGCTGTGTTGTAATTATTTTCCCACCAGCAAACAGAAGTAGCATCCCTTTTTTCCACTATTATTTCAAAATCTCATTTTTCTCTCCTCCTGAAACGTTGCCTGAAGTGGGTGTGAAAAGTTGTTACAGCCTTTAATTAACTCTATTAGATTACACTCGGCTATGAATGGCCAGTGTTCTAGGTATTTTCTGTCATATTTACTCATAATAAAAGGCCTGGAACAAAACATCAGCCAGGAATCCAGTCTCAAGAGAGGGACATTATGGGTAAAACTGCCACTCCTTCCAGGCTCCCTGCACACTGTCTGCTTTGCAGAAAAAAAAGAATACATATGGATTTCTGCATTTGATTTTACTTCAAAGTTCACGGCCCATTTTGTTTATTTACAGTTAATCTTAATCAAGGTTTCCAAAATGTGTTAGTTTTGCAATAGGACTATATCAGTCAAAAAGGTGTAGAGTTAATAAATGGGTTGGACTGATTTCATAAGTAATTAGAAGACCAAGATGTAATTGAATCCGACTGAGTAAACATTTCCTAAAAACATAAAACACACAACAGTAATAATAAAACATATGCTGGAACATCAAAATTAAACAACAACTCAGCTTAGTGCAAAAACATGCTAAAGCCTTGTAACTTACAACCTACAAACACACAGAGCAATTTCTATTGGCCGGGGGTGAGCATTCAAGTTTGTGTCTTTCGGCTTTTCCCGGTTAGGGGTCGCCACAGCGGAACTCCGGTCCGCTAATGACTGGCAGTAGATTTTTACGTGCTGGCTTGCCAGGCCTAACGCACAACCTTCAACAAAGGAACACCCATTCACGCATGTCGCCACACAGAAGACGCTCTAACTGAGAATCGAACGGGCAACATCTAACTGTGAGGCGACAACGCTACCGCAGCACCACCACCGCAGTGCTTCAACTTAAATATACCAAATTTCATGGTTACAACAAACATTAAACCTTGCTTGGGATCAGTCAATTGTAAGCTGATTATTTCCATGAATGACCAAACACTATGGACTATGTGTGTTACAACTAAAATTGGCTTGATGAAACATCAGGCTTCCAGGTCGAACAGCCTGTTGGCACAAAGAGCAAATGTTTTGTTTTCGCCTGATGCCTACTGTAGCTGGCAGGCTGCAGAATGCAACACTCTGCAGAAGTGCATAATGTTCTGTCAGGGTCACACTACATATCATCTGATCCACTGACAGATGCTAAGAACAGACAAGTCGTCAACATCACAGCTATTATATGCCGAGGTCTTCTCCAGCTGCCATAACCGGGCTGAACATGCCTGGCATGCCTGCACTACAGCACAGCAAGACAACTACAGACTATGTTACCGGAGCAAGACAATGCCCAAAGGCCTGCAAGAACTGTGACTGCAGAAGGGCCCACTATACCAACAGGCCCCATGCCAGGAGATTAACTGCAAGAAGATAGTGTGATACAACAAATCTAACAATCTTCACCTTGCTAATTTCAGTGTTTCACAATAATGACAACTCTAATTTGACATGGTAGCCAAAGACAGGTAGGATATGGAAGTATGTGGCACTGCCTATTACTCAGAACATATTTATATTTCTGCCAATACAGAAAGTACAGTTTTGTACCTACCATAAATGTAGATGTTCGAGGATCCACATTGCTGCAGTCCTAACCATTGGGTAGTCCGCTGTCCCAGTCGGCCCGAATACCAAAGTATATGGCTGACGTCGGTCAAGGCGCATTAGACTGACGTCAGTACGTCAGGGTACTAATGCGCATGACCGACGTCATATCCTCAGTCTTTTCTTGCCCCAGATGTCAGAAGACCCTAAAAAGACAAGGCCAAAACCAAAAACCCCAAACATTCCTGCACCAAAAATATGTACAAGATATACAAAATTACAAAAGTATAACCTCACCTACACAACCACCCCTAAACACAGAGGGGAAGGAGGGAGGTAAATTGGACTGCAGCAATGTGGATCCTCGAACATCTACATTTATGGTAGGTACAAAACTGTACTATGTTCTTCATTCCACATTGCTGCAGTCCTAACCATTGGGTAGAATCCCAAAGCAGAGGTAAGGGAGGCTGGCAAATCATAAGGAAGCAGGAGCTGTCAACATGCCTTGCAAAATAGCTGTGGCAAAACCAGCCCTAGATTTAGAGTAGAGAGGAAGGTGATAATGCTTAGAGAAAGTATGCACTGAACTCCAAGTAGCTGCCTCCAAAATATCCTTAGTTGCCACCCCTTAGAAATGCTGTTGAAGTGGCAGTAGCCCTAGTGGAATGAGGCCTAATCCCAGCTGGAATCTCCTTGCCATGATGGGAATAACAAAATGCAATGCAAAACCCAATCCACTTAGAAATAGTTTGTTTTGACACAGGCTTGCCCTGAGAACTCAAAGCAAAAGAAACAAACAACTGCTGAGACTGCCTAAAATCCTTAGTCCTGCTTAAATAATAACGCAATTGCCTGTGTACATCTAAAGTGTGCAAAATCTTTTCCCCCTTATTTTGGGGATCTGCATAAAAGTAGGCAAATGAATAGTTTGGTTTAAAGCCACACTAGAAACCACCTTAGGCATAAAGGAAGGATTAGTACGTAATGATACCCTATCCTTATGGAAAATCAAAAGGCTCTACCGCCATAACGGCCTGCAATTCAGAAACCCTTCTTGCAGAAGTAATGGCCAACAAAAAAGCTGTCTTCCATGACAAGTATTTCAATTCAGCAGTAGCCAAGAGGCTCAAAAGGTTGTAGAGTAAGTTTCTCCAACACAAAATTGAGATCCCAAGCAGGAGTAGGAGCTCTACGTGGGGGTCTTATATTCTTTGCCCCTCTAAGAAATTGCTTGAACAAAGGATGCGAAAACAATGGTGGGTCACAATCATAGTGAGCTGAAATTGCTGCAGCATGAATCTTAATGGAAGAGAAAGACAAACCTTTGTCCAATAACTCAGTAAGATATTGAAGAGCCACACTCAAATTAGGCTCAGAAATCTCCAAATTTCTTGCTGCACTCCAAAATAAAAATCTCTTCCATTTTTCTGCGTACACTTTCCTTGTACTAGGTTTTCTGGCTTCCATAATCACATTTAAAACTTGTTGAGGAAGTTGAGACCTGCTGTGCTTCAAAACAGAATATGCCAGGCTGTTAGATGAAGAGAGCGAAGCTTGACATTGAGCAGGTGACCGTCCCTCTGAGACAACAGGTGTGGAATCAAAGGTAAAGGCCATGGAGGCTTCCTTACCAGAGTCCTCAGTAATGGGTACCAGTGTTGCCGAGGCCAATCTGGAGCTATTAAAATCATCCTTGGCTTGTCTTGTCTGACCTTTAGGAGCACCTTTGGGAGAAGAGGCAGAGGTGGAAAGGCATACACATGAAGATTTTTCCAACTGAAAGAAAGAGCATCCACTTTCCAGGCTGTGTGATGAAACCTCTTTGTGCAAAACTTTGGCAGCTGGTGGTTTAGTGGAGAAGCGAACAGATCTATGTCTGGAGTTCCCCATGACACTGTCAATTTCTGAAATACATGAAGATCCAGTTTCCACTCGTGGGGATCCATGATTTGTCTGCTTAACACATCTGCTAAGGAGTTCTGTGCTCCCGGCAGAAACCTTGCCTGAAGAGTTATTTGCAAGCTGAGCGCAGTCTCCCATAAAATCATTGCTTGTCTGCACAACGGGTAAGAATGTGTTCCCTCTTGTTTGTTGATGTACCACATGACAGTTGTGTTGTCTGTTAGAATCAACACCTGCCCTGGAAGAAGTAACTCCTTGAAAGCCATTAATGCAAACTGGACTGCTAACATCTCCTTCATGTTGATATGTAGATGCTGTAGTCTGGCAGGCCACTTGTCTTGTATCCACTTTCCATGTAGATGAGCTCCCCAAGCAATGTCTGAGGCATCTGTCGTTAGAATCTGACTCGCCTCTGGCCGGGTCACAGAGAGTCCCTTGTTTAGGTGACATTCCTGAGCCCACCACAAAAATTCCTGTTGAATGCAAGGTATTATTTGAATGACAGTGTCCAAATCCTGGCAGTGCTGTGTCCATACATTTTTGAGATACCATTGCAGCTTCCTCATATGCAGTTTGGCATTGGGAAGCACCAGAATACAAGATGCCATGAACCCTAAGGCTTGAAGGACTGTCCTTGCAGTCAGCCCGGACTGAAGAGATAGTTGATGGAAATAAATGGAAAGATTCTTTTGTTTGTCCGAGGTTAAAAAGGCCATCTGGGCTGCTGTATTCAGTCTCACACCCAGAAAGCACATGTCTTGAGAGGGTACTAGACTGGACTTTATTTCGTTCACAGAATACCCTAGGCATCTTAGCACTGCTATCACATATTCCAAATGCTGTAAAAGATCTTCCTTTTCTTGAGCCAGAATCAGGCAGTCGTCCAAGTAAGGATAGATTTGAATTCCTTTTAGCCTGAAGTAAGCTATCACTGGAGCCAGAACCTTTGTGAATACTCTGGGCGCAGTAGATAAGCCAAAGGGCAACGCAGAGAACTGATAATGAGAATTTCCAGCTCGAAAACGCAGATACTTCCTGCAACTTATTCTGATAGGCACATGAAGGTAAGCTTCCTTGAGATCTAAAGTTACCATCCAGTGATCTTTGCCCAGTAGAGGTAAAAGCTGTTGTAACGTCAACATTTTGAACTTGGGAATGTCCAGATAAGTGTTGAGGATAGATAAATCCAAAATTGGTCTCCACATGTTCCCCTTCTTTGGTACTAGGAACAGGCGAGAATAAAATCCTAGGCCCCTTTCTGGCACAGGAACTGGCTGAATGGCCCCTATTTGGAGTAACAGAGAAATTTGCTTGTGAGCCTCTTTTCTTTGTAGAGGAGGAATGTCTGGCATGCCTTTGAAAGGAGGCAAGGTATGGAAATAAAACCTGTAACCGTGGTGAATGATATCCAAAACCCATCTGTCTTGGGTAATTAAATCCCAATTTTCTTTGAAAAGAGCCAGCCTTCCTCCCAAAGGAGCTGCCAAACGAGAATGTACTGGCAGCTGAAAAGGTAGGTCATTGGGTCTGTTTACGAAAGGACTGACCCCTGCCCTCACCAGAAGTCTGAGCAGGAGAACTCCCTGTTCTAGGCCTAAAAGAACCTTGAGCTCTGCCCCTACCCCATCTAGACCTACCCCTAGACTGGGAATCATAAGCAGGATATGTCCATCCCTTAGTAGGCCAATTTCTACTAAACTTCGGAGGCTGCACCTGCAAAAAATCTTTAACAGTTTGCATAGACTTAGCCTTGTCCTCCATTTTCTTTAAAACTGCTTCCACAGGCGAACCAAACAACACATCAGACTGTAAAGGAGCATCCAAAATCCTTGTCTTAACATGCTCAGCTAAATTCTGATCCCTCAACCAGGCGTGCCTACGAAGAACAGAACCAGTGGCAGCCACCCTCGAGGAGGCCTGCACAGCATCAAAACCACATTGCAAGGAATGCTTACCCACCTGTTCAGACACATGAACTAAATCCTGCAACTCTTTACACTCAATACCTTCTGCCAGAGCATCCACCTTAGACTTCAATTGTGAAAGGAGATAATTTTGATATTTTAACATGTGAAACTGACAATTCAAAGCCCTCATGGCTAAAGTGGAAGAAGTATACACTTTCTTTCCCCATCTATCCAAAGCCCTTGCCTCTTTATCAGGAGGAACAGGATTTTTAACAACAGAAGCCTTTACACCTTTAGGCCCCTGAGAGACAGTTTCGGGTCTGCCCTAGGACTCTTAAAAGATACTTATGAGCTTCAGGCACCCTATAGTACCTATCCGGTTTAACCGGGCAGGAGGCAAAGAATCAGGATTCAGGGAAGCCTCTGCAAAAACATCTTCCACCACATTCAGAACAGGAGGTATAGCTAAAGGCCTATGCTGGGGTAAAAACAAGAATTCCCAAAGCCTCTTCCTGGAATCAGAGAAATCTTGACCTTCCCATTTAAAATGCTCCCTCATGGAATGCAGAGTCTCTGAAAATGAAAAATCCTCAGGAGGAGAAGCTGAAGGAGTAGAATCATCCACATCAGAATCTGAATAAGGAGGATACTCCAGCAAGTCTTCAGCCGAAGACTCAGAAGCCTCCGAACACTGCTCAAAACTCTCAAACTCAGGTTCCACCCTAGGCCTCTTATCAGGAGGGGGCATAGAACCTCTAATCATGGTAATCAAATCCTCTGCCATTTTAAGCATATGTTTCTTAGGCAAAGACCCTGAAGAACTAGGAGAAACCCCCACTGAAGTTAAACCTGGCCTGCCTCTCAAAGAAGCCTTGGAAACAGAAGGGGAGGCCCTAACCACCTTAGGAAGAGGGGGTAGAACAGCCACCTGAGAAGCCCCTTCAGCCTGGCCTACCTCCTGAGAGGATACATCCTGTAACAGTAAAGTCTCTCCCTGAGACACCAAAGAAACTCCTGGCAGAACCTCCGGCTCCACTGAGCCTTCTAAAGAACCGACGTCCGGGACTGCCGGTTCTTCCACTCTAGGCTTTGCTGCTTTGTCCCTGGACGAAGCGGGCGTCGGAGCATCCGACGGCATTTTATAATTACAACGCTTCCCAAAAACTAACCTGGCACAGTCTAACCTTCTCTTAATAGTGCGTTTGTTAAATCTAGCACAAGAGCGGCATCCAACAACGTCGTGCTCAGGCCCTAAACAAGGTATACACAAGGTATGGTAATCCCTATGAGGTATCTGTTTCCCACAAGAAATACAGTTATTCACTTTTTCTGACATCCGGTTAAATACTGAGGCAAGAAAAAAAAAAACAAAATATTCCCCAACGGGGTACTTAGCCAACTTTGATTCAGTCTGAAACTCTGACTTCAGAAATTTTCAGAACGCCAACCTGCACTCGCAAAACTGCTTCTGCATCGGACCATGCGGCAAAAAAGACTGAGGATATGACGTCGGTCATGCGCATTAGTACCCTGACGTACTGACGTCAGTCTAATGCGCCTTGACCGACGTCAGCCATATACTTTGGTATTCGGGCCGACTGGGACAGCGGACTACCCAATGGTTAGGACTGCAGCAATGTGGAATGAAGAACATCAGGAACAAAATTCTGACATCACCTCCTTGGTTATGTAAACAAAGACTATGAGCCCCACAGACTACTTACGTTTTGTTTGCCTTTTTGTTTAACAGAGTAAGTGAAATGGCAAGAGATCCTTTTCAGGTATCACCCAGCCCAGAGAGATAAACTAAACAGAAAACTGCACAATGCAAACACAGTGACAGTACAACAAAATACGTCAGATAACTCGACAGTACAAGACTAAGGCTATGGGCTGTTAACAAGCTGCTTCTTGTACCCAGTGTACCAAGTTTGATCTCTGCTTCCTCCACCTGCCTATTGTGCGACTCTGAGCAAGTCATTTAACCAGACGTTGTTCCCAAGTCATCCCTGAAAATGGACGTGTCCAGTGCACTTACCCTTTTAACAAATGTATAAAATTAAATGCATGGAACAATATATTAAAAGCAACACATTTCAAATGACTGGGGAAAGCTGAAAAGCAATGACTGTTGCTTGCATCACCTACTAGAGAAACCAGCGAAGGCTCAGTCTGTTTAGGAGACGATTACTGAGACAGTGTACGAGTGTTGACTTACACTGCACAGAAATCACTCACAACCATTGAAATAAACAAGTAAGCTCAAAGTACTAAAGAAAGAAAAAGAGAAATGTAAGGGAAGAGGGGAAAGAGGAAAGGGGCAAAGGAATAAGCAGGTGAGACGGGTCAGCAGGGGAAAACAAGTGTTGCTAAGACAAGTGAATGCAGGAGGGCTAAGTAAGACCGAACAGTTACACTATTCAGCACTAGTCTTTGAAACACGTTTAGGTTACTGCTTGAGCTATGTAATCATGAAGTTGGAAACGGTAGGAAACACGTTTAGGTTATTGCTTGAGCTACGTAATCACAAAGTTGGAAACTGTAGGAAACACGTTTAGGTTATTGCTTGAGGTACGTAATCACGAAGTTGGAAACGGTAGGAAACACGTTTAGGTTATTGCTTGAGCTACGTAATCACGAAGTTGGAAACAGTAGGAGGGGCAACCTGACAAAAAGATCTTTCCACAGTAGCTGCAACAAAGTTATTTTTAGGGCACATGATCCATTCTGTTACCATCTCAAGGGGCAGCATAATGGGAGGAGGCAGAAACTGAAGGTCAGAAGCTTGTAAATCCTGTTTACGATTAACAATGTATCCCCTTCAGTGACTGGTAAACGGTTTGCACTTTTTAGAGAAAATCACTAAATGTTGCTTATCATTTTCAGCGTTTATAAACCTAAAACAAATGTTTTGAGAACAAGTAAATGGAAATTAAAAGTAGAGCATTCTCAAGTCTTGGAACACGAACCCGTTTCACATTGACACAGGTGCCTGTGTGTTAGCATTCTAGTCACCTTGTACACTACTGTGCAAGAACTTTTAACACTGATGCTGTTATACGAATGACGTGTCAGGCAGGGTCGTCTAAATACATGAAAGTAGCAGAAAATGAAACTGTGGAACTCCAAGTTCTGTGACATTAGCAAAAAGAGAGAGAAGAATAAATGAAACATACCATCCACTATCAAGGTTTTATATGTTTACTGGTAGCGTGCAACAAAGAATCACAACACCTCGTTCACGTCTGCCTGAAGGATGGAATGTTTTGAACTTGTAGATTACATTTACCAAGGTTTAGCAGCAGCGGCAAGGCCATCCATCAGCATAGCAAAAGATCTGTAATCCTGCAAAGTCAAGAGACAGCTTACAGAGGGGGGAGAATCAAACTAGAAACAGTCGTGTGAAACTCCAGAGTTAGGGACAGATGGGCCTGACAGCACACTATAGAACTGCACATGGAAACCCATAAGCCAGTGAGCAGCATAAAGGGTTCTTCTCAGATGTTCGTTTGCAAATGGCAAAAGAGAGAAGGCTGGAGCAAGTTTGTGACGGTTTATTTAGCAGGACTGCAGCAGCAGCAGCCATAAGACTACATCACTGTACTATGGATTTACAGATATTTGATGCATGTGAATATGACCCACCAAGTGCTGTTTACCACTTCAGTAGAGGCAAACATATATGTCAGCGCCATTAAATGCCCTTTCAGTAACTTGTTACATGAATTAACTGTACTTACAAATTATAAGAACATTTACAGAATGTGCACAAACACCAAACTTGAGAACTGTTAGTAAATCCTCAGCATCCACATCCTTTACTTTAATCTTATGCATCCACATCCTTTACCTCAACCCAAGCACAGCAGACCATTTAACCAATGCAATGTGTTCTGTATGCCAGGGTTGGACTCTCAGGCAGCTGACTGGCTGTTGGGAGGATTAAATAACCCTAATTCAGAAGGGATACAGGGTCACCCAGTTAAAAGTCAGTGAAGAAACTGGTTAGTAGTTTATCATTATTTAAAAATCACCAAGTAAAAATTAGCTAACAATAATGTGCCAATGTGACACTATACAATGTACCAGCCCTCCTACAAAGTTCCCACATTGTGCAGGTCATGTTTTATTCGTTCTGGGTTTTTACTCTTGCTGTAAAATACCAATGAGCCCCTGTCCCTACTTTTCTCTGTCCTGCTGCCTGTCCTTTGAATTAACTACTCAGCCACTACTAGCCACTCTCCCTAGATGCAACTATGGTGTCTTGTTCCCTCCGCCCATGCAGTTTGGTTGTTTACCAGTTAGTCAAGTATGCAGATGGCCCAAGAACACTTTCCAGCCAGAAACTAGGACAAACGCAAGGAAACAAATAGCTCAGATAATACAGAATTCAAAGGAAATTTCATTTTACAGCAAGACATTCCTACACCTTTTACAAGACATACCTGATCTTGGACACATTCTGTTCATGGGCAATAGGTTATACAGTACAACTGGCATACATACAAAAAATGGAATACAAACAGTTACAGCTAGCTGGCTGAAGAACCCTTTTCAGTCATACTCAGGAGAAGGACAGATAAAAAGATTCAGTCTGAATTTTGTCCCTTTTACAGCAAGGTATTCACAAACTTTTTAACAAAAGATAATTATTCATGTACAGCAGGTATACAGGACAACTGGCAGACAAACGTTGTATTAGGGAAGTGTGTACGGTTATACCATTCCGGGAGTGTGTACAGTTATACCATTTGGGACTGTGTATGGATATACCATTCCGGGAATGTGTATGGATATACCATTCCGGGAATGTGTACAGTTATACCATTCCGGGAATGTGTACTGTTATACCATTCTGGGAGTGTATACTGTTATACCATTCCGGGAATGTGTACAGTTATACCATTTGGGACTGTGTATGGATATACCATTCCGGGAATGTGTACGGTTATAAAATTCCAGGAGTGTGTACTGTTATACCATTCTGGGAGTGTATACGGTTATACCATTCCACATTATTCTCTCATACGCCTTACTTCAAGTTATTCATCCGTGTGTCTCCTCTCCTGGCCTCGGCAGGAATGTGATGAGGTTTTCTGCTATCATTTAACTCTGCACTGCCTCCTCTATAAACAGATACTCGAAGTGAGTGAGGCCACAGCCAAACAACAGAGACAGAGGCACACCCTGCATGGTACAGGCAGCCGTATTAATCTTAGGAAAATTCTCAGTTGTGTGCTTTGCGAAATCTAGTGCCTAACTGTACCTGTACCAAATACAACAGCACAGCTAACCTGCTCATCAAACTCTGACACCTCAACAGTCCAGTTACTGCCCACTTCATTCCCTCTACATTCCTTCCACAAATTAGGCATTCATTACGTTTTGTCAGAAACAAATTTTTGCCCAACCTCTACTGCAAGAATGTCATTGGTTTGTCTTATAACATTCCTGTGTTCACACACAACTCTTAAGTGCTCATAGCAGTGACTAGTGCTTATCCCCATAAGGAGACCATGTTTTGTTTTTTGTTTTTTTTATACTCCATCCCCCACAACTACCAACTCCACATCTACTGGCCCACCTGTCATACCACACTTACTCTCATTATTGCCAGGGACGATACTGAGACAAGGCTAAAGACTGGTCAACACGTAGCAGTTATGGTCTTCACCTGACATTTTTCACACACTCCCCCAACAGACCATTGAAAACAAGCCTGCAGTCCTGGCCAATAATGTGTGGCTTAGCAGGTCACATGCCAAAGCTTAGCTGATCCAAATGCATTGTTGTTTGCACTCCTTTTGGTGGTAGCACTGCAGCAGAACTAAAACAACTGCCCCCCTCCCAGCATGGGCAAGCTGCCTTTGACCACATACTAAGCCATCTCTTCCAACCCCCAGATCTACCACTCAAACACTGCCATCTCTTCCAACCCCCAGATCTACCACTCAAACACTGCCATCTCTTCCAACCCCCAGATCTACCACTCAAACACTGCCATCTCTTCCAACCCCCAGATCTACCACTCAAACGCTGCCATCTCTTCCAAACCCCAGATCTACCACTCAAATGCTGCCATCCCTTCCAACACCCAGATCTACCACTCAAACACTGCCATCCCTTCCAACCCCCAGATCTACCACTCAAACACTACCATCCCTTCCAACCCCCAGATCTACCACTCAAACACTGGGCACCATCACTCTGCTCAAAGGAGTAGGTAGGCTAATGCCATGTTTTTTACTGCTTTGAAAAAACAAAGGTCACATGATTAATGTGTGGTGTTACATGTGACTGGTGAGCATTAGCAAAACATCCCCATACGATTTAGCCAATCTTCATTCAGAGACTGTAATTCTTACTTGTGTACTACAAAAAAACAGAGCCCCATTCCCTAGCGATCCTGACAGCTTCTCTACAAATTGCAGAACCCCTCGGTCTGGGCATCACAATTTGCATTCTTATTGCTATAGTTACGTTGCAGTCCCAGGGCTAACACCAAGCTAATAAAAACTGATTTAAAAGTGTTACATAATTTGTTTTCTCTAGTTCTTATTTTCTTACTTGTAGCACACTTTGGGCTGCAAAACATGTTTCTTATAGTTTGGAAAAATGTGACCTTTTCTCTTTTTGAATACAAAAAGCCACATAAGTTATGAAATGACTTTGATGAATCTTTTGCGCATCCAAAAACAGCATTAGAAGTACTAGAATAAAAGGTCTAAATTTCGCTTGCAACATAAATAAGACATGTTGGACAGAGGCATATGTTTCTCAGAGAATTCCCATTCTGTGGAACAGACTCCCCATCCATGTGAAGCACAGTTCCTCCCTACCCCTATTTAAGCACAATTTGGACCAATGGATGGGTAATCAGAAATTCACCCCTGGATTGTCTCCTATCTTTCTGATGAACAGAAGCAGTCAGTAAATCACCCCCTAAGAATCAAATTTGACTGTCATATTTGGATAGCACGGTGATGCTTTCAAGGGGCCTAGCGATCGTTAGCCTTGTATACACCTATGAACCTATAAAGCTGTAGGTAACCTACAGACTCCCAACCTAAGCCAGTTTAAATTCATCAAGGGCGGCTCCTGCTTAGTTAGCCTGGTAGACTTCTTTGAAAAGGTTACTGTAGCGATGGATGGATGAGGGCAAATCTGTATACACCACATATCTAGAGCTAGCAAACGTTTTCAGCACCAACCCACACTCAGGTATCATAAACAAGCTCTCTGAGCTAAATGTAAATCCATATGTAATTCATTTGATAGCAAACTGGCTCACAAAAAGAACCTAGGAAATATAGGTAGGCAGCTTTACACCCCTCAAAGCCCTGCCACTAGTTGTGTACCCCAAGGGTTCAGTCCTTGAGCCACTCTTCTTTGGTATTTACTGCTTGGAAGTCAAAGCCAATGTTAAGGGTTCGAGACCAAGTCTGAAGATGACTCCAAACTTGGTGCTATCATAAACTCCTCAGAAGACACCAAAACCTCCAAGAGGATGTGTCCCAAACAGATAGCTGGTGTCAAAACCATGGGCTAAACCAAAATGTGCAATACTCTATAATCATAATCTTCAGCAAGCTTGACTCCTCTTCTAATTATCACATTAACAACTCACCTTTAAAAATGAATCCTGTACCCAAGGATCTAGGAACCTATGTCGGCAATGAACTGTCCTTAGATCACCACTGATCTAATATCGGAAGGAAGTCCTTTCTCATTGCACCACTTGTATCTAAATGTATGACATCCAGGGACAATTATTCCACTATACGTGGCACTTATTAAGCTGATCACGGAGTATAAATGCCCCTTTCAGTATGTATTTGTCCAAACACTTGTCTCAACTGGAATGACCACAACACTTTCTCCCTCACTAAGAAAATCAAGGACCTAAATAAAAAAAAACTATATGGGCCATCTCAAAGCCTTTTTCCTCTTCTCAGTATCATACAAATTATTGAGCGAGGACATCTGCCTCACATAGACAACCTCAACAGACCCTATCCTGTCAGACCTATTACACATTCGCATGTTCAGTGGTGACACATTTGTCAACACCCGCTCAAGGGATTTCAGTCTCTTCTGCGATATGTAATGTAAATAAAACATGCTGGAGGGACAGGTGTGTGTCACACAGAATTCTACCTCTATGGAACTATCTTTCACTCCACTTAAAGTAAATTACTTCTCTTACTCTCTGCAAACGTAATTTGGATAAACATTTGGGTAACCACAAATTTACCCCTGGTTTAACACCCTTGTCCCTCATGGCTAGGGGCAACATGCAAACATCTCAAAACATCTTTGTTCTGCCTGTCTCGGGGTTATTTGTATACAAAATATAAGGGTTAAAAACTACCCTGGTAATATAAAGCCAGGCTTCTTAAGGTTCTCACAGATCGACAGCCTAGTAAAGTAGTTATTAACCTGATAACAGCATCACAGTATCTCAACTACATCAATATAATTTATAAAATCAGGCAACAGATCAACAACCATTACAAAAGAGTACAATATACAGCTGAAGTTCCACAGCTATACAAGCATCGAGATGTACAATGTCAGAAATGTGTTATCTGAACCAGCCCGATTTGCAAACCAGTTAATTTTGGAAATGTGGTCATAAAAGACTTAATGTTCTCGATCAGTCAGGTTAGTTATGTTTTAAAATACTACAGACAGCAATCAACCTGGAACTTGTTAAAACCTAAATGCGTTCAACACATGGAAGAGAAGAACATGGGTATCAGGAGAAAGACGCTGTGTACATTTTAAAACCAAAGGGGTACCATCACCATTGTGAACTTTCTTTCTTCCTGAATTCCATCACAGAGTGAGTGAAAAGCAAGGTATTTCAGGATATGTAGTCTTGTTCTCTACATTGGTATCAGCCTCAATAGTAGACTGGACTACATATCCCTAAATGCATTGCACCCTCAGTGACAATGTTACTTAGGAGGATGTTAGGTTTCAACTTGCACCAGTTGTGACTTGATGGTTTCTTCGTGTGGGGGTATTAGAAATTTAAACAGAATCAGAGATCTTAAGTTCTAGAAAGCAAGCAAGGTAAGTTTTTTTTTGGTAAGGGAAACCAGATATGGGGGGGGGGTGTGCAGCAGGCAGGCAGAGTGTACTGTCATGTTATGTTAGAGCCTTGGGGATGGGTGCCTGATGCATCTGATTAAAATAAAGAGAAATTATGAAAATGTACTGCCAAAATCTATAGACTTGAGTAGTACTGGCTGTACTGATTTTGAGGATTCGTTTTCGTTTTGGTTTTATTTTCATCTTGTTTGTATGCTATAAACCATGTGCTCACTTCATAGGATCTGGTCCTGGCATCATATATTATTCTGTTAGTAAGTGACACTTCCCAAACTATGTAATCATATACCCACAGGAACTGACACACAATGTACCTGTTGAGCCACTTCAAACTCTTCGCTACTACGCCACATTCACTTCTGGATGTACTCTACTCACAGTTTTGTGATCTGTCCTGCCAGCCATTGTGGTACTGGCTAATGTTCGATGATTTCTATATGCATCTGATGTGACGTCATGACATCTGCCCTGCCAACCATTGTGGTACTGGCTAATGTTCAATGATTAGTATGCATCTGATGCGACATCATGACATCTGTCCTGCCAGCCATTGTGGTACTAGCTAATGTTCGATGATTTCTATATGCATCTGATGTGACGTCATGACATCTGCCCTGCCAGCCATTGTGGTACTGGCTAATGTTTGATGATTAGCATGTATCTGATGTGACGTCATGACAACTGTCCTGCCAGCCATTGTGGTACTGGCTAATGTTTGATGATTAGCATGTATCTGATGTGACGTCATGACAACTGTCCTGCCAGCCATTGTGGTACTGGCTAATGTTCGATTAGTATGCATCTGATGTGACGTTATGACATCTGTCCTGCCAACCATTGTGGTACTGGCTGATGATTAGTATGCATCTGAAATGACGTCGTGACATCTGTCCTGCTAGCCACTGTGGTACTGGCTAATGTTCAATGGTTCGTATGCATCTGATGTGACCTCATGACATCTGTCCTGCCAGCCACTGGCTAATGTTCGATGATTAATATGGATCTGATGTGACGTCATGACATCTGTCCTGCCAACCACTGTGGTACTGGCTAATGTTCAATGATTAGTATATGCATCTTATGTGACGTCATGACATCTGTCCTGCCAGCCACTGTAGTACTGGCTAATGTTCGATGATTAGTATATGCATCTCATGTGACGTCATGACATCTGTCCTGCCAGCCATTGTGGTACTGGCTAATGTTCAATGATTAGTATACATCTGATGGGATGTCATGACACTGCTGGCTGGCAGAGAGTACTTTTGGTGTTTATTCTGTAGGTGTCATGCCATATGGAGTAACTTTTCAATACCAGCACAGCCAGATGTGGCATTTCTTCATCAAACAAATACCAAATGTGCATCCACACAATGAACATGGCAAAACACATAACCTGAAAGGCCACGTGTTTCTGAGGCACCTATCTGTCCAGGGTAAACCATTTCATAATAAGTTACATACTGGAAATATATAAAAAGCAGTACATTACCTCTTTCAAAGTGATGTTATTTTTCTGCTCTATGGGGAAAATGAAGATCAAATGAATTCCTCACTTGTGGCACTATGTCAACAACAATGCTATGACCTTAACCTGTAACCTCTTACTTTAAGGACTAACAAATCAATAATTTTGCCCTTCCCTTCTGACCTTCTCACAGCTGCATCTACCAAACATCTGGCATTAATATTTCTGGTACACAAAATGCAAGGAGTATGGAAAACACCTTGGGGCCAGCTGCCATTTCTAGAGGTCATGCAGCAAAGTATTTTAGGGATGACGTAGTCCACGTGTGCATACAGACACCAGAGCCAAGTATCCGTCAGATGCAACTGTACATGAAAACAGACGGCATTCAGAATTCTGACCTGTTAATGCATTTCATGTAGCACTTGTACAAGTTAAAAGACACACAGTAAAACATAAACAAAGCACACTTGTCCCTTTAAAACTATTTGAGATGAACCATTTTTGAACTGGTTTAACATTCTGCATGCAAGGATCACATCTAGCACTCCATGTAGACATCACAGCTGGCGGTAGACACTACTGTTCAGTTATATGCTTTTTAAGGTTAAGGATGCTTTTCTTTCCAGGGTTTTTTTTAAACAAGAAACATCATTATTAAATTACCGCATATGACATAGGCCATGTTACATTTATATAAATGACAATATACCATAGCGATGCAAACTCAGTTGCAAATATACCTCACAAACCATGCTGTCACAGCTGTAGCTGCAAACATTACACATCACTTTTAGCTTATCCAGTCATTGTCAGTCAACCACTACATAGCTCCTTCAAATCCTGCCTTCTTTTAAACCTCGCTCCTCCTCTGTATGTATTGATCCCACACTTCCCATTTTTTCTATGCAATTTGCTCCTAGCCTTTCCTAAAGATCTCAGTTCCAGGTTGTTTTAACTCTGTTACTATCCTCACTACTTCTAGTAAAGTTGGTTTAGACTTTGATTTCCATTTTCTAGTGTTTGCTTTTTTCGCAGCCACCATAATTTATTTATTTTACATTTGTTTACCGGGCTAGTCCAACTGGATACATTTCCATTTTCAGCAGAGGCCCGGGGAGAAAAGCTCCACGTTGAAGTTAATACAAACAAAGTCTTTTACATAAAGAAAGTAATTAGTTAGTAAAATACATCAGAAATAAGGTTTATTCTAAATTCTAGTAATTAAAAAATATAAATAAGTAAGCACATTAACTCAAATTTCTTTACAGTACAAGATTGGAGAGATTATACTTTAGTAAAAACATTCAAGAAGAGTTTATTTAAAAAGTAAGTGTAAACCATAGAGAGAAGTATATACATTCATAACAGAGGCTAAATACCACGGGAGAGGTAGAGAAAAAACTATTCAAGGACAAAGAGCAGAAACAGGAGAGAGAAGGAGATTTAGAGAAAAGTAGTTAGTAGAATCATGAGATTAGTCAGGATTGATGCATGGGCATAGCCAGAGTGTTTTTAGATGTTGTTTGAGCTTTTGTTTAAAGAGGAAGGGTGATGAGATAGAAGTTAGAGTGGCTGGTAGACGATTCCAGTATTTACCTATAGTGTTGGCGAAAAGTGAATCACCTGCTATGTTATTGGACTTACTTAACTTGACCAGAAGTTTATTGGAGAAGCGTAAAGAATTTAGGTTAGAATAAGGAGAAATAAGGTCAGACAGTATAGGAGTATTTTTAGGTTGGTAAAAAATTCTGTGAACAAAAGTAAGTTGGGAGAGTAATAGTGTATTTTCTAGTTCAAGCCAGTGTAGTTGTTGTAGATTGTGACAGTGGTGAGTTCGAAATGGGTTTCCGGTGGCAAATCTAGCAATGCTATAGTATGCATTTGCTAGTTTAGTAAGGTTATTTTTCTTTAGGTTTGTGTATATGGATGAGGCATAAAGAAGAGTAGAAATAAGATGAGAGTGTGCAAGTGTGATTTTTGCTTGTGGAGTTAAGAAGGTTTTAATTCTATATAAGGAGCCAAGTTTTCTATTAACAGCTTTAATAGTGTTATTAATATGATTATCAAAAGTGAGGTTATTGTCAATTAAAATACCCAATAGCTTAGTGGTAGAGTCAGGGGCTATATGTGTGCCATTGTTGGATGTAATTGTGAAGTCTAAGAGGGGAGACTTAATATTAGGCCTAAAGAGTAGGAGTTTGTTTTTTTTAGCATTCAAAAGGAGGCAGCGTTTCAAGAACCATGCCTCAACTGTGCTAAATACATTCTGTGTGAGGGTTAGTAGTTCAAGGGAGGAGTTTGCAGAGCATATGAGTGTGGAGTCGTCTGCATATTGAATACAAGTAGCTTGAGGTATTGCTGCATGTAAGTCATTTATGAATAAAGAGAAGAGGAGAGGTCCTAGGATGGACCCCTGTGGTACTCCAAGAGAGACTGGCAGAAGGGATGAAAGAGTATTATCCCAGAGAACTGCCTGTTGCCTGTTATTAAGGTAGGAAGTGAACCATTGAATAGCTTTGGTATCTAAAGAGAGGGATTCAAGGGTTTCTATGAGCATATTATGGTTTACCATGTCAAAGGCTTTTGACAGGTCTATAAAGAGTGCAGATGACAGAATATTATTATTGTGGTTTCTGTTTATACACTCGGTAAAAGATAGGAGAGCTGTTGTAGTACTATGAAATGGCCTAAAGCCATGTTGACAGTTGGCTAGTAGGTTATATTGAGTAAGGTGGTGCATTAGCTGATGATGAATACATTTTTCCATGATTTTTGCTAAGGGAGATAAGAGTGCAATAGGTCTATAGTTAGAATAGTCATTTGAGCTACCTCCTTTGTGTAAAGGAATTATGTGGGAAATTTTCCAGATAACAGGTATGGTACCCTCACTGATGGTTCTATTTATAAGGAGAGATATGGGATAGGCAACTTCTTCAGCTGCTTTTTGAAGGTATTCAGATGGTAACTGATCTGCAGAAGGGGTACAAGGTTTGAGTTTTTGGATGAGTTTAAGGATGTAAGAAGTAAAGATGGGTTGTAGTTGGAATATAGGGAGATTAGTAGATGTACCAGTAGGAAGGTTAGATTTGTCTATTGTGAGATGACTTGCTAGTGAATTAATGGTGTCTGTGAAAAAGGAGTTGAAGGCATTGGCAGTTTGATGTGAGGTATTCTTTTCGGTCCCAGAAGGTGAAGGTGTAGTAGAGTGGCCTGGGTGTAGGAGTGAATTTAGGGTTGACCAGAACCTTTTGGGGTTGTTATGATGAGTTTAGTGTAGTTTACAATAATAGTACTCAGCAAGGACTTATTATGTCTAGGCTATTCTGAGTTTGTATCATATCTCAGAAAATCATTTCCCCAGTCACTCCAACTTGCCCACCTGCATCTCCGACGCAGCAGCCTGCAGGGAATCCCCAGAGTCTACCATCTCATTACACTCCCAGAAAATATGTTCCCAGTTACCTCTTTCTGCCCCATCATACCTCCAACATTTGCTGCCTACCTAAGGAAAAAAAATTAAAACTGAGGTGCTACATACTTTACCGTGACAGCAGAGCTACATTACCTTTTTCTTTGTCGACGATGCAGTTAATAGATCTGTTAAAGCGAGCAATCTTATTAGCAAGTAGACATGATTTAACTATGGGCCAGCTAATTGTATTAATGTTGTCTGCACAATCTGATGCTCAGATAGCCTCTTTTATGCAATTTGTGACTTGCAGGCACATCTGAACAACAGTAAATACAACAACTACAACAACAGTAGATACAACAACTAGAACTACTGTCTACATTAATACTATACTTACGTTAAATCCACTACTTTTTAAAAAAATACAGGAAAAAATAACACCTGAAAGCATATAAAATAATGTCTGGGCAAGGGTATGACACTCATATGCAAGGAGTGTAGAAAACACCTTGGGGCCAGCTGCTGTTTCCAGAGGTCATGCAGCAAACTAAGCATTTTAGGGATGATACAGTCCACATGTACATACATCACCCATTCCAGGGACCTCAATCTAGCCTGAGACATAAACAGGACCTGCTGGAGAGACAGACACATCTCTCAAAGTTTGCCACTCCTCTGGAATAGACTTCCAATCCATGTCAAGCAGAGCACCTCCATGACCCTGTTTAAGAGCAACCTGGATGAGAAACCGTAAATTTCTGCTGGGGATTTGCTCCGGCTTCTCTCCTGGACATGCGTAGTTCTTGCTAGAAAAACCTTGGGCATAGACAATATCTTTCACCTAGTATTATACTGGGATTTAACGGTTAAGCTTGCAAAGGCCCTTGGGTCAATAGCCTAGTAATGTCCTATGAATCTATACCATGAACCTATATGAAATACAAACATGGGGTGCTGGACACCATTATAGACCTCTGAAACTTGCTCTCAAGTGTTTTTTGGATGCAAAAATCTCAGAAGTATCAGTTCAGAATCTATGGCTGTATAAAGAAACAAGGCTTACGACTGCATTTCACAAACATGGACACAGGACTTTCTGTCATGGAATGACTCGCTGTACTGCTTTGGTAATGTAAAAACACCTTAAAAGTCGAAATAAGTCTGCTTTTGGTGAGGTTAACAGTCTATAGTCAAGAGCCACAGTATTACAGAAACAAATCTCTACTGTACTGAGAACAGCAGAAATAATATATGAGTTAGGACTGCTTTCAGAGTATGACCATCACTCTGGCATTTCAGTTGGTGAAAGCAGTGGCAAACAATTCCTCGGCATATGGCAACATGCAAGATCACACCCAAGCAACTTTAGGCCAGCAGGTGAGCACTCTGTGGAAAATCATGCACGGACCTTATCCAGATATGATATGACACAGGAGACCTACTTGCAGTACATATGAAACGGTAATGGTTTGTTAAGGGGAGACACTGTCCTCTAACTCGTGTGGATTATTTGAAGAGATAACCGTAACACTTGATGAACCACTGATCATGCATACTATTTGATATGTTAAAGGCATTAAATGTAAATTTATATGTAATTCAATGGGTGAAACAAAGATCAAGCAACAGGACACAAGTCAGGTTAGGGGGTTACAAGTGGTGCCCACAGGACTCTGTACTGCAACCACTTCTTGTTTTAGTCTGTTCTTCACCAATCTAAAAGTGGGGGCAAAGACTCTGGAAAAAGTACAGTCGCGTACACTTACCATAAATGTAGATGTTCTAGTGTATTCACTGTTGCAGTCATCACATTTGGGTTATCCCTGCCAGGGTAGCCCTTGGCCAGCCTGAATACCAGAGGCTTAGCATTTCTGCATCAGTTGCTGTCGTTTCAGGACTGATGTCAGGTCATCAGTAGTATAAATTAAGGTAGCCGACACCATTACATCAGTATTTCTTGCCCTAACCTGTCAGGAGCCCCTAAGTGGGAGCCAGGTTCTGCTGGAAGAACCCCACCAGTAGAAAGTAAATACCAATTGTCCCTTGTAAGGAGAGAGAAGAAAGAAGAGGGGGGTGGAGGGAGGGAAACCAGGACTGCAACAGCAAATACACTCGAACATCTACATTTATGGTAAGTGTACACAACTGTACTATGTTCTTCATGTTTCACTGTTGCAGTCATCACATTTGGGTTGATTCCGATAGTTGAGGAAATGGGTGGAGGCAGTTAAGGAGACTAGGGGCTGGCTAGGATGCCCTTCAAGACTGCAGAGGCAAACCCTGCCCTGGATTTGGAGAAGATAGGCAGGTGGTAATGTTTGGCAAAAGTGTGAACAGATGTCCAGGTGGCAGCCTCCAGGATGTCCCTGGTGAGGACTCCTCTGAGGAAAGCTGCAGAGGTGGAGGCTGCTCTGGTGGAGTGAGTCCTTACCCTCTTGGGTGGAGGCTTTCCATGTTGCTTGTAGCAGAAATGGATGCAGTGTACTATCCATTTGAAAATTGTTTGTTTGGGGATGGCTTTGCCCTCTGCCCCTTCAGCAAAGCTAACCAGCAATTGATCAGACTTTCTAATGGATTTAGTCCTGTCTTGGTAGAATCTGAGCTGTCTGTGGACATCTAGAGAGTGCAGGATCCTCTCCCCCTTGTTCTGTTGGTTAGGGAAAAAGGTGGGCAAATGAAAGGATTGGTTGAGAGCCACACTGGACACCACCTTGGGCATGAAGGATGGGTTAGTTCTGAGGGATACCCTGTCAGCATGGAATATGATGAAGAGTTCGACAGCCATGAGTGCCTGCAGCTCGGAGACCCTTCTGGCTGAAGTGATGGCCAGAAGGAAAGCTGTCTTCCAGGAGAGAAATTTTAACTCTGCTGAAGATGCTGGTTCAAAGAGGAACAGGGTGAGCTTTTCAAACACAAAGTTAAGGTCCCAAGCTGGGGTTGGTGCTCTTCTGGGTAGCCTCAAGTTACTAGCCCCTCTTAGGAATTGTTTGATCAGAGGATGTGAGAAAAGGGGCTGCTCAGTAGGGAAATGAGCAGAGATAGCAGAGGCATGAATTTTAATAGAGGAAAAATAGAGACCACTGTGTAGCAGGTCAGCTAGTTAATCCAGGATGAGAGGGAGGGAGGAATGTGTCGTATCGGCTCCCTTAGCCTGAATCCAGGCGCAGAACCTTTTCCATTTGTCAGCATAAGACTTTCTAGTGCTAGGGCTTCTGGCCTCACGTATAACATCTAGAACCTGTTTACTGAGGTTGGCAGATTGATCGGTGGTTAGGGAATAAGCCAAGCTGCCAAATTCAGGGTCTGCAATTGGGGATGCATGAATTCTCCTTCTTTCTGGGTCAGGAGGGTTGGGGTCTGAGTGAGATGCCATGGTGGCAATGGGGACAGGCTGCACAGCAGTGGGTAGCAGTGCTGGTGAGGCCAATTTAGAGCAATAAGAATCGTCCTTGGTTTTTCTTCCCTTATTTTGAGCAGTACCCTGGGGATGAGCGGTAGTGGAGGAAAGGCACAGACCGATAGATGGACCCAGGGGGAAGGACAGTGCATCCTCTTTCCAAGTCATGCAGCACTGCTCCCTGGTGCAGAACTTGCTGAGCTGATGGTTGGTGTGGGAGGCAAAGAGGTCAACCTTCGGGGTGCCCCATTTCTGAGTTATTAGGGTGAAGGCTTGTGTGGGTCCAGAAGATTTCTGCTTAAGTGGTCTACCAGAGAGTTTAGAGAACCTGGCAGGAATTGTGCTAACAGGTGAAGTTGCATGGCAGAGGCTGTGTGCCAAAGGGTCATGACCAGCCTGCATAGAGGGTAGGAGTGAGTCCCTCCCTGCTTGTTGATATACCACATCACAGTAGTGGTGTCTGTTTTGATCAGGAGATCCCCTGGGGAGAGAAGGGGCTTGAAAGCTGTCAAGGCATGCTGGAAAGCTATCATCACTTTGATGTGCAGATGGATTTGCTGTGGGCTCCACTGGCCCTGTATGCACATGCCATCCAGGTGTGCACCCCAGGCATAGTCTGATGCATCTGTGGTGAGGGTCTGGGTGGTGAGAAAGGTAGTCCCTTGTTGTAGGAGCAATGCTGCTGCCCACCAAAGAAAATCTTTCTTGAGGCAAGGTATCATGGGTATAAGATTTTCCAGGTCTTGCGAGTGTTGACACCAAAGGCTTTTTAGGTACCATTGCAGTTTCCTCATATGCAGTCTGGCATATGGAATGAGTAGAATGCAAGATGCCATGAACCCCAGAGCTTGCAAGATTTTCCTTGCAGATAACTAGGGTCTGGTTGCTAGTTGAGAGAAGTAGGCTGTCAAGTAAGTTTACTTCTCTGGTGTAAGGAATGCCATCTGGGATGTTGTGCCCAGGCTTGCTCCCAGGAATATAATCCTTTGGGTGGGTACTTGTTTGGATTTCTTTTCGCTGATTGTGTACCCTAGGGAGGTTAGTAGGGACTTTACAAAAGCCAGGTGCTTGGAGCAGCTTTTCCTGGCTATCTACCTGAATTAGGAAGTCTAACTATCGGTGAATCTGGATATTCCTTTGTCTGCAAAAGGCAATGGCCAGAGCCAGACATTTTGTGAAAACTCTGGGAGCAGTAGATAAGCCAAAGGGAAGTGCAGAGAACTGAAAGTGCAGAGATCCTGCCCTGAAACGTAGATATTTCCTGCATTTTTCCCTGATAGGAATGTGGAGGTAGGCCTGTTTTAGGTCTAGGATGGCTAGCCAAGCATCCTTGGAGAGCATAGGTAGCAGCTGCTGGAGGGTGAGCATTTTGAATTTTGGTATCACCAGGAAGGTATTTAGAATGGATAGATCGAGGATGGGGTGCCAGGTGCCCTCTTTTCTGGGTACCAGAAAAAGTCTGGAGTAGAAACCTTGGCCTTTCTGTTCTGCAGGAATGTGCTCTATTGCCCTCATAGAGAGCAGGTAAAGGACTTGCTTTTGTGCCTCTGCCCACTGGTTTGGAGGTAGATCTGGGAACGTTTTTGGAGTTGGAAGAGTGTGGAAAGAAAATTTATATCCCTGGGACACTATGTTGAGGACCCAGCGGTCGCTGGTAATGGTGGCCAATGTGCTTGCATGAAAGGAGAGTTTTCCACCAAGGGGTAAAGTGAAGGTGGACAGAGGGAGGGGGTGGGGGAGAAGAGTCATTGTGAGTTCTTACCATGAGGGGGTGGCTTAGAACTCCCTGTTTTTGAAGTGTAGGAAGTCCACTGTTTAGATCTCTGCATTCCCTGTGGCTGCTGTCTGGGGGGGGGGGGTCTGCTTCCATGGGGTCTGGGTTGAACTGACCTGGTGGGAGCAGGAAAGGACCGGTGCTTGGAGGGGCAATGCTGCTGAACCTGGGTGGCTGGACTTGTAAAAAATCCTTAATTATCTGCATTGATTTTGCTTTTTCTTCCATCTTTTTAAGACCTCTTCTGTTTAGTGCCAAATAAGTTATCTTTCTGCAAGGGGGCATCCAACAATTTAGATTTAACATGGTCTGGCACGGGCTGTTTCTTAAGCCATGCATGCCTTCTAAGGACAGAACCGGTGACTGCTGCCCTGCAAGAAACTTCTAGGGCGTCAAAACCACAGTGCAAGGTGTGTTTAGTTACTTGACTTGCAGAATACATTAACTCTTGTAACTCTATTTCCTGCACAAGCAGGAAAGGAAGGCATGTTTTGTTTGAGGAGTTCCAGGGTATGTTGCTGAAATTTTAGCATATGGAACTGACAATTTAGTGCTCTCATAGCAAGAGTAGCTGAGTTGTATACTTTTTTATCCCATCTGTCTAGTGCTCGGGATTCCCTATCTTTGGGGGTGGGATTCTTAGCAGAAGTTGCTTTAATTCCTTTACGCCCTTGAGAAATTACCTCAGGGTCACCAGCAGGGTTTTTAAAAAGAAATTTGTGTGAGTCAGGGTCTCTATAGCACCTGTCTGGTTTTCTGGGTGCAGGAGGGAGGGTGTCAGGAGTCAAGCTAGATTCCAGGAAAACATCCTCCACAACATCCAGGACTGGGGGGATGGCCAGGGGCCTGTGCTGTGGAAGATCTAAGAATTCCCTTAGTCTCTTTTTAGACTGAGGGAAGTCCTGACATTCCCATTGGAAATGCTCCCTTAAGGTGTGCAGGGTTTCCCCAAAGGAAAAGTCCTCTGGGGGAGAGGCTGAAGGAATGGAGTCCTCTGCATCAGAATCCTCATAAGCAGAGAAGGGTTGCATGTCTTCATATTCAGATAAGGTCTTCTGCCATTTTAAGCATTTGCGACTGAGGCAAGGAAGCAGGTGCCTGAGATTGGGTCGTCGTTTCTTGGGTGTGGTTCATACCCTGGGCCTTAGAAACTCTGTAGTTTTCGAAAGAACGGTAGATGCAAAAGAAGTCGTCAGTTTGTGTTGAGAATCTGTAGTGCGAAGGACTTCCTCGGAGGCCGGTGCCTGCTCAGTGGTTCCAGACCCATCCCAGAAAGAGACAACTGCAGGATCCTTAGTGAAAGAAGAGTTTTGCGGCATACTGGACTCAGAAAGGGTCTCAGTAACAGCCTGTGAATCCACAAAAGCGGGCATCGGGGGCTGCAAAAGTGCCTCACTGAGGACCGGAGAACTGACGACTAGCTTAACGGAAGCATCATTGGTAGGTTTGGACTTGTGTGGTCTAAGTTTTTTCGGAAGATCTGCTGTCGGATAGCTTACTGAAGTCATATCAGAATTTGAGGACTGTAAGCGAAAATATCTATGTACAATAAGGGCCCGACGATGTATAGTTCTGGCATTGAACAAAGCACAAAAGCGACAGCAGGGGACGTCGTGGTCTGGGCCTAAACAAGTGACGCAGTAAGAATGAAAGTCTCAGTGTGGTATTTGCTTTCCACAGGTGAGACAATTGTTAACTTTTTCTGACATCGGTTAGTGCAAGAAAAAAGGATCCCCAATGGGGTGCTTAGCTTTAGAAGACTTCAGCTTTAATTTGGAAGATGAAACTCAGGTAGCGGCTGACCGGCACCCATGCAAACTGCTTCTGCTTTGGGCTCTGCAGCAAGAAAGACTGATGTAATGGCATCGGCTGCCTTACTTTATACTACTGACAACCTGACGTCAGTCCTGAAGCAACAGCAACCGACACAGAAATACTAAGCCTCTGGTATTCAGGCCGGACGAGGGTACCCTGACAGGGATAACCCAAATGTGATGACTGCAACAGTGAAACACGAAGAACATCCAAATATTCCAGTGACTGCAAACTTAGTAAAAATTACTTCAATAATACCACTTCAAACCCAGATGCAGACTCCCCATCTACATTAAACAAATTTCAACCCAGTCCAAATCCAAGCGCAACTTGGATCTATAGACGGGAAACAGAAAATATACTGACTCCCCTCTGTACTACTAATGGACAAAGGCATCTCCTAAATGCTTTATCCCATGCATGGGTCCCTTCAAATTACCTATGGCATGACCTCAGTTGATGCTCATTGTGCATACAGCTGCAGTCATTACAGATGGGTTATCCTGCCATCAGGCAGGCCCTCGGTCGGCCGAATTCCAAAGTCTAGGTCCGGCGTCGGTTGTCATCACTTCTTCCCTGATGTCAGTGCAGCAGGGGTATAAAAGAGGCAGCCGAGGCCATTTTCTCCAGTCTTTCTTGCCGTGCAGTGCCCGAAGCAGAAGCAGTTCGCAAGTGCCGGTCGGCCAGCTCCTGAGATTTACGAAAGTATTTCAGCCGAAGTCTTCTTTAAAGCTAAGTACCCCGTTGGGGAAACTTTTCTTGCCTCAGACCGATGTCAGACAAAGTTAATAATTGCATTTCTTGTGGGAAGCAAATACCGCATAAGGATTTCCACTCTTTCTGTATACCTTGCTTAGGGCCAGACCACGATGTCTCGGCCTGCCGTTTTTGTGCTAGGTTCAACAAGCGCACTATTAAGCGCTGGGCGGAGTTCGCCCTTCATTATTTTGGCAAAAAATTTAATTATATCATGTCGTCGGATACTCCGACACCAGTTTTAAGCAAAAGACGCAAAGACAAGGACCGACATCCCAGGTCTGCACCGAGTACTGAGACCACGCTTAGGCCGACTACCGGTTCTCCGGTTCTCAGCGAGGCACCTACGCAGCCCCTAACTACCGATGAAACTATTTTACCGGTGACTTCAGTACCCGAGGTCGCAGGCTTCTCGGTCTTAATTCCCACTGCAGATACAGACGCCACTCCTGGCGGGGAAACTGAAAATTTAGTCAGGCCTGCCATTTCTGAAGGCGTCTTCAGGCCTTCCACCTTCACTATTAAATCCTTCACTAAATCTAAAGCTACCATGAAAACTAAAAAACAGGGTCCTCAGACCTCCTCTCAAGGCCCCATGCCTAAAAAGCAGATGCTTAAAATGGCTGAGGATTTGATAACTCTTATCAGGGGTTCTTAACCCCCCTCTGACAAAAGACCCAGATTGGAGGAAGACTACCCTTCCTCAGACCAGGCTTCTATTACCTCAGACCATTCTGAGGACCAGGATTATGCCTATTCCCCTTTCGAAGACTCTGATGCTGAGGAGTCTATTCCCTCGGTCTCCCCCCCTGAGGACTACTCTTTTGGGGAAACCCTGCATACATTGAGGGAACACTTCCACTGGGAAGGCCAAGATTACTCGGATTCCAAGAAAAGGCTCAGGGAATTTCTACTGCTCCCCCAAGCATAGGCCCCTGGCTATCCCTCCTGTTTTAGATATTTTGGCTGATGTGTACTCAGAAGCCAGTCTTAATCCAGACTCATTACCTCCAGCCCCTGTTAAACCAGGCAGGTATTACCGGGTTCCTGATTCTCACCAGTTCCTTTATAAAAGCCATACTGCTGACCCAGAAACAATTTCACAGGGTCCCAAGGGGATTAAGGCCTCTGCTGCTAAAAACCCATTACCTTCAGAGAGAGATTCCAGAGCATTAGAAAGGTGGGGGGGGGGAGGTGTATACATCAGCCACTTTAACCATGAGGGCATTAAACTGTCAATTTCATATGTTAAAATACCAACAGTTCTTGCTATCTCAGCTGAAAAGCAAAATGACACAACCAGAACAACCAGATTTGAAAGAGTTGCAGGATTTGTTGCATGGAGCAGAGCAAGTGGGGAAACATACCTTGCAGTGTGGTTTTGATGCTTTAGAGGCCTCATGTAGAGCTGCTGTCACGGGATCTGTTATACGTAGACATGCTTGGCTCAAAGAGCAAACCTTACCAGATCATGTCAAAGCAAAGTTATTAGATGCACCACTTCAAAAAGATGTATTGTTTGGTGTTAAAGCTGAGGAGGTACTAAAGAAAATGGAGGAAAAAGCGAAATCTATGCAAACAGTGAAAGATTTCTTGCAGGTACAACCTCCACAATTCAGCAGAAACTGGCCTTCAAAAAATTGGTCCTTTCCAGCAACGGGCAGACCTCAAAGGGGTAGATACAGATGCCCAAGGGGTAGAGGACAACCTCAAGGATCTTACAGAGCTAGACAGTGGCAAACACCAACCCCAAGAGGTGGAGAAGATAGATCACAGTCATTTAGAAAACAGACACAATGACTTCCCCCTATGCCTGCCAAACAAAGCTTTAATGGGAACACCTTTGGGTGGAAAACTGGCATTATTTTCAAAAAACTGGCACATTGTTACAAAAGACAAATGGATTCTGGACATTATAGACAGAGGCTACAGTTTCCACTTTCACACCCTTCCAAAAATGAGAGGCTTGCCAAACCTGCCACAAAATCAAAGGGCAGAGGCACAAAGACAAATTTCCGCTCACATGGATATGAAAGCAATTCAAGAGGTACCTGCAAAAGAACAAGGTCAAGGTTTTTATTCCAGACTATTCCTGGTACCAAGGAAAGACAAAGATTGGAGACCCATCTTAGACCTCTCCATCCTAAACACATATCTACAGGTGCCAAAATTCACGATGCTCACATTACAGCAGCTTCTTCCCATGCTGGGCAAGGAGTCTTGGCTGGTAACACTGGACCTCAAGGAGGCATACCTGCATGTCCCTATCAGACAAGATTGCAGAAGATACCTCAGATTTCTTGCAGGTTCACCCCATTACCAATTCTCTGCATTGCCCTTTGGCTTATCTACTTCGCCCAGAGTGTTTACGAAATGCCTGGCATCAGTAATTGCCTTCTGCAGACAACAAGGAATACAAATCTACCCATATCTGGACGACTGCCTGATCCAAGCGGACAACAAGGACATTCTACTGCAGCATTTGGGGTTTGTAATAAAACTGTTAAACTACCTGGGATACACAGTGAACAAAAAGAAATCAAAACTAATACCTTCTCAACAGATAATTTTCCTGGTTGCCAGCTTAAATACAACCACCCAGATGGCCTACCTCACGCCAGACAAGCAAGAGCAACTGTCTCAATACTTCAACAAAATGGCAACTTTCACCATACTAACTGCAAGGAAAGTCCTGCAGGCTCTGGGATTCATGGCATCTTGCATCCTACTAATACCATGTGCAAAGCTGCATATGAGGAAACTACAATGGTACCTAAAAAACTTATGGTCTCAACACAGCCACAGCTTGGAAACAATTATACCACTCATTTCATGCCTTCAAAAGGAATTTTTGTGGTGGGTTCAAGCATGCCAAAGGAACACAGGTCTTCCGTTCTGTGTACCTCAAGCAACTCAAATCATCACAACGGATGCCTCAGACTACGCCTGGGGAGCACACATGGCAGATCAGTGCATTCAGGGAAAATGGTCCCAAAAAGAGAAGCACCTACACCTCAACCAAAAGGAGATGCTAGCCGTGCAAAATGCTCTTATGACCTTCAAAGACCTACTGCATCCAGGCCAGCTATTGATAAGGACAGACAACACCACAGTCATGTGGTACATAAACAAACAGGGGGGAACTCATTCATACCCCCTGTGCAGGCAAGCCATGACCCTATGGAACACAGCACTGGAATTGCAAATTCAACTACAGGCACAATTCCTGCCAGGGAAGGAAAACACACTGGCAGACAACCTAAGCAGAAATATGACAGATCCACACAAATGGAAGTTGCATCCTCAAGTTTTCACAAAGATAACTCAGGCATGGGGACTGCCAGACATAGATCTCTTTGCTACCCACAGAAATTACCAGTTGGAAAAAGTTTGTTGAAGGACCTATCACCCACAGGCCTGGAAAGTGGACGCACTCTCTTTCAATTGGACAACACTGACAGTCTATGTCTTTCCACCTCTTCCTCTACTGACCAAAGTTCTATTAAAAGCCAGAGCAGAGAGGCCACAAATGATTCTCATTGCTCCAGACTGGCCACGACAACACTGGTATCCTCTCCTAAAGAGCCTGACACACTCCCCACCGTGGATCCTACCTCTAGTCCCTCTTCTGTTGTCCCAACACAACTACAAAACCCTTCACAGCCAACTCAAAACCCTAAATCTAGCTGCATGGAGAATACCTTAATTCCCCAACAGACTCTCCTCTCCAAGGAGGTGCAGGATGTCATCTTGGAGGCCGGAAGACCCTCTACTAGAAAAGCCTACTCCACCAAATGGAAACGATTTTGCTCCTTGAATCAAGAAAAGGGCCAGAATCCTTGGGTAATAAATATACCTCAAATTTTACAGTACCTAGCTGAGATGTTAAACAGTGGCCTTTCCTTCTCCTCCATCAAGATCCACGCTTCAGCCATTTCTGCACAATACAATACAGGTCCTCCTTTATTCTCACACCCTCTATTAAGGCAGTTCCTCAGAGGGGCAAAAAATATAAAACCCCCACGGAAACCACCAGTCCCAGCTTAGGACCTCAACTTCGTATTGGAAAAGCTGACCCTGCCTCCCTTTGAGCCGGCTTCTTCAACAGAGCTACAATACTTGTCATGGAAAACAGCCTTCCTTCTGGCTATTACCTCAGCACGCAGGGTTTCGGAACTACAGGCCCTCATGGCTGTGCAACCATTCATCATTTTCCATCAGGACAGAGTTTCCTTACGAACCAACCCTACCTTCATGCCAAAGGTAGTATCCAGTGTAGCTTTGAATCAGACTATTCATTCACCTACTTTTTATCCTAATCCACAAAACAAAGGGGAAAGACTGCTACATTCCTTGGACATTCAACTTCATTATTATTTGGACAGGACAAAGCCATTCAGGAAATCTGAGCAACTCTTTGTGTCCTATGCTGCAGGTGCTCAAGGAAAGGCTATTTCCAAACAGACTATTTCAAAATGGATAGCCCACTGCATACACTTTTGTTACTCATTTCATGGGAAATCTGTGCCTGTATACATCAGATCCCACTCCACCAGGGCTACAGCTACCTCTGCAGCTTTCCTCAGGGGGGTCCCTACCAAGGACATTTTGGAAGCAAATACTTGGAGTTCAGTGCACACTTTCTCCAAGCACTACCACCTTCCACTATACTCAAAATCTAGAGCGGGCTTTGCCACAGCAGTCCTGCAGGGCATCCTCGCCCCTCCTAGTTCCACTTAGTGCCTACCACCCTTACTTAGCTTTGGGATTCTACCCATCTGTAATGACTGCAGCTGTATGCACGATGAACACAGTACAGTTTTGTACCTACCATAAATGTAGATGTTCGAGTGCTCATACAGCTGCAGTCCAGGTTACCCTACCACCATCCCCTCTTAGGACAGGCCTTATGACAAACACCTTTATCATACAACCTATTTGGGGTACTCTTTTATGGTGTATTTGCTTGCAACTACTGTTTCTGATTTATCTACATTGCATGTTTGCATAATATTAAGTTTTGCCTTCCTTCTGGGGGCACATGACATCTGGGGCAAGAAAAACTGAAGAAAATGGCGTCGGCTGCCTCTTTTATACCCCTGCCGCACTGACGTCAGGGAAGAAGCGACAACAACCGACGCCGGACCTAGACTTTGGAATTCGGACGACCGAGGACCCGCCTGACGGCAGGATAACCCATCTGTAATGACTGCAGCTGTATGAGCGCTCGAACATCTACATTTATGGTAGGTACAAAACTGTACTTTCTCATTAGAGGTAATATATAATCATCGACGATAGGATGGGTAAGGCCAATCTCCTGGGGGTTGGGGGTTTGACATAATGTTTAAGGAGTTTACCTTAGAGACCCAAAGTACAGGGTTTTCAATTCCACCTATTCTAGGCTTAAAAAGGCCTGCTGGGGTCACTAGCCTAGTAATTACCTATGAAACTAATCAAATGGGATACTTTAATTTCAGCACAAAAAGGTAAATTGGCTATGTTAAAATGGCCCACAAAAGTAGCTAGCCTAGTACTTACCAATGAATCCATAAAATATTCCAAATAACCCGATGGGCTTACCTTTATTGTCAGTAAATAGAGCATCATGAAATGCTGGCAAAAAGAACATTATGACTGCAAAACAAACGGTCAAATCATAACAGCATATCATGTAGCTCATCTAATTTGAAAGAGCATGAACAGTTAATTGTACCATTTTATATGTCACAAAAATGATGTTGCATTTTGCAGTCTTCAAGCAAGCCACATGAAACAACTTGAAAACGTAGACCGACTCCTTACAACAAAAATCACAATGCTGGAAAATGAACTAATCAGACAGGCTTAACAAAACAACACTGTATTCCATGTCTCATATGTTCCTTACAGTGTTTGGTCTCTAGGGAAATTTCTATACTGGTTCGATTTGAAAAAACTATGCCTGGAATCCTAGAGAGAATAGTACTAAAGCCGAGAACCTAGCACCGAAAGTAAATATCAGTAACAGAAGAGAATATTTAAAAAATAACAGAAAAGTCATATGGAACTAATGACAATAAAGTCAAGAACCATTAGAGAAACGTCTTCCTATAATATATGGGATACTTTACAAAATTTGTTAAAACGGTCTTAGTTCCATTCGTAAGATGTTACAGTTTAATTAATTGATTTGATTTGCAATGGATGTCTTTGTAAATACTTTGGTTGTTTTATCAAATGTTATAACTGTTTATATATTAACTGCTTGTATAAGATTGTTATAATATTTATTTTGTATGTTAAAAATAATAAACTTGTTTTAAAAAAAAATAAATAAATAACAGAAAAGACTATAGCAGATAACATTATACAACAATTCCCAAGATTACAGAATAAGCTTTTTGTAAATGTTGTAAATCAGTTCTGAACTACTATCAAATATAATACAGCAGAAAACATCAAGATAATATTGCAGCAATAAAGTTTCTTGAAGGAAGTATGTCACAGGCTTGACAACTGAAGCTATGACTCCAAAATTTGAAATGAGAGATCAGTATCTGATGAAAGATATTGGCATATTATGCACAAATATGTTACATGTGCATTCATTGCATATAAAATGATAAACAGTAGTGTCTGTCGAGAAAGAAATACTGGGGATGTTTACAGTGACGTAGGGTGTGGCCAATGAAAGTTTCAAGAATTGGGGGAGGAGCATGTTGCCACCACAACAGTGTAAGTAGTGGGGTGCACTACTGCTGGCCATGTGACCTGCAGGGGAAGTGGGACCCAGCAGTATGTCATGCCAGACATGAAACTGGAATGCCAGCATGCAGTACATGACAACCAGCAGGGAACATAGTTGTTCTGATGGGGGATTATCAGCATGCGGCAATCATGGAGATGTGGGATGCTAAGACTCATGACAAGCAGAAGCAATATGTTTCCCATCTTTCCTGTTACTAGTCTAGTCCAGATACAGATTTGCTGTTTCCAGGACTGCTTGTAAGCTTCTGAGCCCCCCAAGCCTTTCTGTGTTGGAGAGAAGCCTTCTAGCTTATCAGTGGGAGTGGTAAGCACTAGGTAGCCTATCAAACACAAGAGTGGTTTCTGGCCCAGAAATTGTAGTTTACTGGCCGTTTGGGCAGTTTTTCCATCGCTTTCAACTTTCCGGTTTAAAAGCCTGCGTTTGTGCTCATTTCCCACCTTTCCTGTAACTAGTCTAATCCAGATACAGATTTGCTGTATCCAGGACTGTTTGTAAGTTTCTGAGCCCCCCCCCCCCCAAGCCTTTCTGTGTGTTGAAGGGAAGCATTCTAGCTTATCAGTGGGAGTGGTAAGCACTAGGTAGCCTATCTACCTCAAGATCCAGGTACAGATTCTTAGTTTTAGCACTTGAATTTGCTTATTTGTGCTCAGAACTTGTTAGCACTAAACAGGCTACAAATTACTACAGCACTCAACCTTCCTCTTTACCTAGAGGAAAATAGTTTTTGTGCTTACTTTCCTCACTTGCTTAGAGAAAAACAGCTCTTATACTCACTTTCCTCACTTGTCCAGAGGAAAGTAGTTTTTTATTCAGGCATGTCCAAGAGTCAGCTCCCAGTGTTCTCTCCAGTCTATCTGATGAATCTGGGCATCTTGAGGCAGTGTAGCAATTGCCTCATGTACACAGACAACCCTCTCCTCCTACCACCCAAGACCATACCCTGAGAGAGATGCACTTATCTAGCCAATCTGGAGGTAAAGCTCTCTCCAACCAAGACTGAACTTGACAGTCAAGAGGAGAAGGTAAACACCTGCACCACACCACACTTATCACATAGTCCCACTAAACCTACACCACCAAAATCCACACACAGAAACACAAAAACATTTGCGGAGGCTCTCAATAATAATCTGCTCAAGCAACAGAGACCTCCAAAGCAGAAAGGCAAGCAACCACCACCCCCAACACAACCCAAATGACACACAGCCCACAGACTCAGCGTGCCAATAAACCACAGCCCATAAGGCAAAACAACATACCCAACACACTAGTCATAGGTGACTCTACAGTCAGGCACTCTACAGTCAGGCACACTGATGTCCCACTCACCAGGATAAACAAAGAGAAGGTTACTGTCAACTGCCTGTCGGGTGCCAGGATCTGCCACATAACCCACGCACTCAGGTCACTCCACAACAAGTACAAATATGACTCTGTCATTGTCCATGTTGATGTGAACGACCTGAGATGTACCTCCCTGGACTACATGAAAAGAGAAATGGAAGAGCTTTCCAATCTTGTAGCCCAGGCAGGTATGACCTTAGCCCTGAGTAGCATCTTGCCATCGCCCAGAATGATACCGCAATACAAGGACAAAATGACTGACTTCAACAATTGGCTAAGTTTCTGGTGTCATTCTAAGGGGATCCAGTACTGTCTGCCTGGGATGACATGGTCGACAGGCCACTATGCTTCGCCAGAGATGGCCTGCACCTGTCTCCCCTGAGATTCCGGATACTAGCTAAGGGTCTTGCCGCCCCTATAGTGCCTTTTTAGGCAAGGTTCAAATGACAAATTCACCACAGTAACAGGAACAGGCAAGCAAAAACTGAGGGTAATGCTACTCAATGCTAGAAGTCTAAATCTCAAAATGCACTCACTCGAGGCACTCCTTAAAATGAAGAACATCGATATGTGTGCAGTGACTGAGACCTGGTTCAAGGCTCTAGAGAGCACCCCTGCATTATCAGGCTATAACTCATACCACACGTTTCGGCCATCTAACCTGGACCAGAACATCAAAGGCAGAGGTGTGTCCATATTCATTAAGGATATCCAATCCTCCAGGCTAGTTGCGCAGCATAATGCATCCGAGGTTATCCAAGTGCAACTAACTCTGGGCAAATCTGCAATCCAAACTGTAGCTTGTTACAGATCCCCCACCATGCCCCAGGATTCCCACTCCTCTTTTCTTGATATACTGGAAAATATTAGGGTTCAACCAAACACCCTAACAATGGGCGATTTCAACTACTCCACCATTAACTGGGAAAACTACTCATGTACCAACTCCTTCACTCAACGCTTTCTGGAATTCATAAATTCCAATGCCCTGGATCAACTTATCCCCACCCCCCCACCAGGGGCAACAATATCCTAGACCTAGTCATTACCAACATGAGTGACCGGTGTTCCACACCTAAAGTCAACTTCTCGTTGGTCAGATCCGACCATAAGCTAATCACCCTAGATATCCGCATCCCGCCCCCACCCACCATTAAGGAAACCGTGGTAAAAAATTTCTCCAAAGCCAACTTCATGCTTCTTAAGACAGAAGTGGCGAACTTCATGACACCCATGCAGATGGACAATACAGTTACGACTGCTGAACCCTACACAAATGCACTCTATAAGCACTTACACGAGTGCATGGATCATGCTATCCCAAATAGAACCAAGATGCTATCCTCCAAAAAAAAGAAGCTAATCTGGTGGTCCCCTGCCATAAACAAACTGTACAACAGAAAGAAAAAACTGTTGCAAGAGAGAGTAAAATCCCATGAGTGGAAGAGCTGCCTGGTCAGCCTCAGTAAGAAGCTGAGATCCCTTATAAGATCTTCCAAAACTAGCTACAAAAACAAAATTGCCACTAATTCTAAGGGCAACCACAAAGCATTCTATAGGTATGTCAAGAATCGCAATGGCAACACCCAAACCTGCTCTGAGTTACAGCACAAAGGCACGAAAATTACAGAACCAACTGATACTGCCAACATCCTGGCAGATAGATTCAGTGCTAACTTTACCCCCCTCTCACCCCCTAAAGGGCCCATATCTATACAGGAAGAATGCAGAGTCCCTGTAATCACATCAATGCAGGTAAACGCTGCAATCTCTAAAGCCAAAAACACAGCATCCATGGGACCGGACAACATCCCAGGCTGCATTTTACACGAACTTCAGAACGAATTGGCTCCCCACCTAAGCACCATGTTCAATCATAGTCTCACGTAAGGCTTTGTGCCCAATGAATGGCGCACAGCAACAGTTATCCCACTCCACAAAGGGGGAGCCACCACTGATCCTGGGAACTATCACCCTATTAGCCTGACGAGCCTGGTCTGCAAGGCCATGGAACATATCATCATGGAACTCATAAACAAAGACATTAGTAACCTCCAAACTCTGGACCCCACCCAGTTCGGGTTTGTGAAATGCAGAGCATGCCTTCTGAACCTGATCAACTTCTTTGAGGTAGTCACCAAAGCCGTAGACGAAGGTAAGGTGGTTCACACACACAGCCTATCTTGACCTTGCCAAGGCTTTCAAAACCATCCCCCATTCTGTAATTATAGCTAAACTCACTAAACTAGGTATAAATCCTTACGTCACAAAATGGGTTGCCAACTGGTTCACTGACAGAACCCACACTGTAAAAGTTGCAGACTCCAAATCTGACTTAAAACCAGTGACAAGTGGAGTACCACAGGGTTCAGTCCTGGGACCTCTACTGTTTGGTATCTACTTCTCTGAAGTAAAAGCCAACACAGAAGGCCTCTGGCTAATGAAGTTCGCAGATGACTGCAAACTAGGAGCCATAGTTGAGTCCCCAAATGATGTGGACATCCTACAGAAGGGTCTCACTGAGCCAGATGCCTGGTGTCAGAGGCATGGCCTCAAGCTCAATGCCAAAAAGTGCATTGTCATCCCCTTTGGTAAAAACTCTATACCCATAAACTACCACATAAACGGCAGTCTACTTAATGCCGAATGTGTGATAAGAGACCTTGGGACCCAGGTGGACAGTAGTCTCTCCTTTGATAATCACATTGCCACAGTAGTCAGGAAATCCTTCTATGTGGCACACCTCATCACAAAAGGGTTCTCATCCAGGAAAAAAAAAAGGTCATTATTCCCCTCTACTCGACACTCATTAGACCCATTATAGAGTACAACGCCCCTTTTGGAATGAACAGATGCCCTACACTGACCGTCTCAAAAAAACTCCAGCTTTACTCTGTAGCATATCACCTACTCTGAGGAGATCACTGCTCAACATATAACGCTATGTCAAATCTAGAGCTGTTGGACATGCTACATCTAAAGAAATCCCAATCCCTCTAAGCTACATGCTCTAGGGACCTAAAACTTGTCACCACAATAAACAGGACAAGTTGCAGGGATAGATTCCTGTCCCAGAGACTTCCTATACTCTGGAACAAGCTACCCATCTATGTCAAGCAAAGTTCCTCATTAACACTCTTCAAGAAAAATCTTGATGAGTGGATAGGAAATAGGAAATACACCCCGGGGATCACATCTGTGGCTCTGCTCGACGGGCACAGGAAATTAACTTTCTTGGGTCTCGTAAGCCAGGGAACCTCGTTGGCTAGGCTTACTTAGGCATTTGGGCCGATAGCCTAGTACCTACCTATGATCCTATGAACAACAGTAAAGTCCATTAATACATCTACAAACATAGGTGGGAAATACCAAAAGCTGTAGCCCTACCACCAATCTAACTTTGAATGAAAGCAGACTCTCCAGCCTTGTAAATGAAAAAAATAAAAGTATAATTTACGTAACCGCAGAAAGACTCAAAGTCCCTTCAGTCAAGCCTACAAGATACACTGTGCAACCTATCACATGTAACACAACTTGCTGAGAGGGTTGGCAAACTAGGAATTAGTTACAGAGGGTGGGTGTTTTGCCCCCATACATAAAGTAGAGGAATGGGTTGCCAATTTGGTCTTCAGGACTCGGTCAAATAGGCTTTGATGAATCAGCTAATGATCAAAAATATACTCAGGGAACTACACCACAGCAGCTATGTCAAAATAACCTTCCCAGAGGTACTACAGACCTAGTGGTAGTAAAACTCACATCCATTCAGAGCCGTTTTAAAGGTACTAGAACCTTGCCAAGAGGTACCACACACCTAGTGGTGGTATAACCCACATCCATTCAGAGCTGTTTTAAAAGTACTAGAATCTTCCCAGAGGTACCACACACCTAGTGGTGGTAAACCCACATCCATTCAGAGCCACTTTAAAGATGCTGGTTCTAACTACAGTGTCCTTCACAAACACACGTTTGGTGCAGTATGAAATAACAGCTGTTTCTGATATAACAGACATTTCCCTTACCAGTTATAGTGCACAAAACACTGAAACAAAATAAGTCTGCATATAATACAGACACTAAGTGGACCAGTTCACTTACCCCACTAATCAATCAAAATAAAATAAGATCAATGGTTTGGAAACAAATACACATCTGCAGTTTTGACATGAAAGGCTAATGGTGCATCATATGCCAAAATGTTAAAGTCTGAGATGTTTGAAACAGTCAGAATTCAGAATCCAAGACTAACTTGGCTTTACTAGGAAAGTCTCATCCAGACTCTGCTACACTTTGCTGTGAAGGAAAGGTTAGTTTGCTTTTTATTTGCTGTATTCTGTATTACTTTATTGCCTTTTTATATTTTGAATACTGTGATTTGTTTTCTTTACCTTGTGTTTTACTTGTAGTCTGCTTGTAACTGCACATTAAAACTTCAAAAGAGACCACAGCTCTGTCTCTTGTGAGTCAGGCAGAACATCTTTCCTACCCATCCTGTTACTACTTTGTTCTTAAACACCGCTCTCTTTCTAGTTGCCTGCCCCTTATGTTAATTTGACCATATATCTCATTTCCTCTCTGCTTTCACTGGCTTGGGTGTGTAAGCACAAAATTATCATTTTGTGAAATCACTCCCCTTCAACTGTTTAAATGTATTGGCCATCCTACTGTATTCCATAGTACCGGAATACAAACGTGACCACCCCCTTTCAATCTATCTTGCTGTTTTAAAAATAGTGACTCTCCACTAAAACTTAACTTTTTAGACAAGTAAAACGCAAGTTACCTACTTTCACATCTAACTTCTCCAGTGCACACTGCAGTGTTTAGGATAAACATTTTATTTCATCTTACCTTTAAGCATCCCTGTGACTAGCACTTGCTCTAATACCTGCTGGAAGCCTGAAACTGATAAAAACACTCAACTCTCCTTGTTAATAAGGAGAAATTAATTGTAGGCACTAAACAGCCTATAATTGCAAAGTAGCTTGCTAAGGTAAGGGAAAACAGCTCATGTACTTTACAAAAAAAGCACCAAACCAGGCATGTCCAAGGGTCAGCTTCTGGTGATTTCTCCTGTCCACCCGGTGAATCTGGGCATACTGGGGCAATGCTGCAATTGTCTCATGTACACAGACAACCCTCTCCTCCTACCTACCAACACTACAACCTGCGAGAGATGCACTTACATAGCCAAACTGGAAGCAAAGCTCTCTCCACCCAAAATTGTGCTAGACAGTCAAGAGAAGAAGGTTAACACCCACACTACACCTCAAGCAACACATAGCCCTTCTAAACCCACACCTCCAACACCCATACATAGCAACACTAAATCCACATATGTAGAGGCCCTTAACTGTAACCTGCCCAAGCAACAAGGACCTCTGAAGCTGAAACGCAAACAAACACCAATCACAACCAAAGTGTCACACAGCACACAACACCAGTGTGCCACCCAGCAGCAGCCCCTAAGGCAAGACAGTGTACCTAACACTTTAGTCATAGGTGACTCTACAGTCAGGCACACTGATGTCCCACTCACCAGGCTGAACAAGGAGAAAATTACAGTCAGCTGCCTGTCGGGTGCCAGGATCCGCCATATAACACATGCACTCAAGTCACTCCACAACAAGTACAAATATGACTCTGTCATTGTCCATGTTGGAGTGAAAGAGTTGAGATGCACCTCCCTGGACTACATGAAAAGAGACAAGAAAGAGCTCTTGGATCATGTGGCTCACGCAGGTATGACCCTAGCCCTGAGTAGCATCCTGCTTTCACCCAGAATGATACCATAATATAAGGACAAAATGATTGACTTCAACAACTGGCTAAGCTTCTGGTGTCATTCAAAGGGTATCCAGTATCTGTCTGCCTGGGACGACATGATCAATAGACCACGATGCTTTGCCAGAGATGGTCTGCACCTGTCGCCCCTGGGATTCATGTTACTGGCTAAGGCTCTTGCCACCCCTATAGTGCCTTTTTTAGGTACAGTTCAAAGGACAAAACCACCACCGTAACAGGTACAAGCATGCAAAATTTGAAGGTAATGCTACTCAATGCTAGAAGTCTAAACCTCAAAAGGCACTCTCTCGAGACACTCCTAAAAATGGAGAACATCGATATCTGTGCAGTAACTGAGACCTGGTTCAGGGCTCCAGAGAGCACCCCTGCAATACCAGGCTACAACTTTTACCACACTTTTCGGCCACCAAACTAGGATCGAAACACTAAAGATGGAGGAGTGTCCATATTCACCAAGGATATTCATACCACCAGGTTAGCTGCCCAACACAATGCGTCTGAAATTCTCCAGGTGCAACTAACACTAGGTAAGACTGCAATCCAAAGTGTAGCTTGCTACAGATCCCCCCACCATGCCCCAAGATTCTCACTACACCTTTCTAAACATACTGGAAAATATTAAGATACAACCAAACACCCTAATACTGGGTGACGTCAACTACCCTGCCATTAACTGGGAAAACTACTCGTGTGCCAACACCTTTGCCCAACGGTTCTTGGAATTTATAAATTCCAACTCCCTGAATCAACTAATGCATTGTCCCACCAAGGGCTCCAATATCCTAGACCTGGTCATTACCAACATGGGAAATCGATGCTCCACACATATGGTTACCCCCTCGTTGGTCAGGTCAGACCATATGCTAATCACCCTTATTATACACATCCCACCCCCACCCCCTAGTAAGGAAATATCCATAAAAAATTCTCCAAAGCCAACTTCATGCTACTCAAGTCAGAAGCGACAAACTTCATGACACCCATGCAGATGGGAACTGAAAGTTCAACTGCTGAGTCCTACACTAAGGCACTGTACGAGCACATCCACTCATGCATGAATCGTACCATCCCAAATAGAACCAAGATGCTCTCCTCCAAAAAAATGAAGCCAATATGGTGGTCCCCTGCCATAAACAAACTTTACAACAAAAGGAAGAAACTGTTGCAGAAGAGAGGAAAATTCCAGGATGCAAAAAATTCCCTTACCAGCCTCAGTAAGAAACTGAGATCCCTCATAAAAATCCTCCAAAGCTAGTTACAAAAATGAAATTCCCAAAGATTCCAAAGACAACCACAAGACATTCTATAACTATGTCAAGAATTTAAATGGCAATGCTCAGATCTGCTCTGAACTACAACAAAATGGCATAAAATATACTGATCCCAAGGATATTACCAATATCCTGGCAGATCAATTCAGTGCCAACTTCACCCCCTCTCACCCCCTAAATGGCCCATCTCAATACCGGAAGATTGCCAAATTCCGGTAATAATGGCCACATAAGTAAAAAACGCACTCTCCAAAGCTAAGAATACAGCATCCATGGGACCAGATGACATCCCGGGTTGTGTACTACATGAACTACAAAATGAAATGGCACCTCACCTAAGTGTCATGTTTAATCATAGCCTCACCTCAGGCTTCATGGCCACTGAGTGGCGCACAGCTACAGTTATCCCACTCCACAAGGGGGGGATCCACCTTGGATCCTGGGAACTACCGCCCCATCAGTCTGAAGAGCCTGATCAGCAAGGCCATGGAACGTATTATCATGGAACTTACAAACAAAGACATTGGCAACCTTCAAACACTGGACCCCACCCAGTTTGGGTTCGTGAAGAGTGGATCTTGTCTGCTAAACCTGACTGACTTCTTCGAATCAGTCTCAAGAGCCATGGATGAGGGTAAGGCAGTCCACACAGCCTATCTGGACCTTGCCAAGGCCTTTGACACCATCCTCCACTCTGGAATCATAGATAAACTTACTAAGCTGGGCATTAATCCCTACATCACTCAATGGGTTGCCAACTGACTTACTGACAGAACCCACACTGTAAAAGTAGCTGACTCCAAATCCAGCTCCAGACAAGTGGATTACCTCAGGGTTCAGTCCTGGGACCACTCTTGTTTGGTATCTACTTCTCTGAAGTACAGGCCAATACTAAGGGACTCTGGCTAACAAAGTTCGCAGATGACTGCAAACTGGGAGCCATTACTGAATCTCCAAATGATGTGGATACTCTACAAAAGGGCCTTACAGAAACAGATGCTTGGTGCCAGAGTCATGGGCTCAAGCTCAGTGCCAAAAAATGCATAGTTATCCCGTTTGGGAAAAAACATGTACCTGTGAATTACTACATAGGTGGCAGTACACTAAACACCGAAAGTGTAATAAGAGACTTAGGGACACAGGTGGACAGTGGTCTCACCTTCGATAACCACATTGCCACAACAGTCAGGAAATCCTTCTATATGGCACACCTCATCACTAAGAGCTTTTCATCCAGGAAAAAGGAGGTCATTGTCCCACTATTCTCATCCCTCATTAGACCCATTATAGAATACAATGCCCCATTTGGTATGTACCTCTCAAGACACCTGCAACAACTGGAAAGGCCACAGAAATACCTCACTAAAAGAATCACAGGCCTAAAGCAGATGCCCTATGCTGAGCGCCTTAAAAAAACTCCAGCTATACTCTGTGGCATATTGTCAACTCAGAGGTGATCTCTGCTTAACATACAAGGCCATGTCAAACCCAGAGCTGTTAGACATGCTACACAAAGAAATCCCAATCCCTCAGAGACACATGCTCCAGGGATCTAAACCTTGTCATCACAATAAACAAAACATGCTGGATGGATAGGTTCCTGACCCAGAGACTCCCCAGAGACTCCCCAGACTCTGGAATAGACTGCCCATACATGTCAAGCAGAGCACCTCTTTGGCCCTCTTCAAAAGGAACCTTGACGATTGGATGGGAGAAAGGAAATTCACCCAGGGAATCACATCAGTCGCCCTGCTAGACAGGGGTCCAGGAAGTAAATAGTGTGGGAAGAAATAGCCAGGGAATTGTTATGGCTAGGCTTGTATAGGCCCTAGGGCTGATAGCCTAGTACCAACCTATGAACCTATGAACACATGAACCTGTGAACCTGTGAACCTATGAACCTATGAACACATGAACCTATGAACACATGAACCTATGAACACATGAACCTATGAACACATGAACCTGTGAACCTGTGAACCTGTGAAACTGTGAACACATGGCCACAGAACCTGACGCTGTAAGAAAAACAGAATTTGAGGATGCCCTGCAGCCACAGCATGCAGAAAGTGAGGCTGTCACAGAACTACAGAATTAATGTGACGTGATGTCAAAGCCACAGAATCTGAGGCTGCTCCAAATTTACACAATCCACAAAGTGAGGCTGTCACAGAACTACAGAATTAATCTGACGTGATGTCGAAGCCACAGAATCTGAGGCTGCTCCAAATCTACATAATCCAGAAAGTGAGGCTGTCACAGAACTACAGAATTAATCTGACGTGATGTCGAAGCGGCAGAATCTGTGGCTGCTCCAAATCTACACAATCCACAAAGTGAGGCTGTCACAGAACTACAGAATTAATCTGACGTGAAGTCATTGAAGCCACAGAATCTGAGGCTGCTCCAAATCTACACAATCCACAAAGTGAGGCTGTCACAGAACTACAGAATTAATCTGACGTGATGTCGAAGCCACAGAATCTGAGGCTGCTCCAAATCTACACAATCCACAAAGTGAGGCTGTCACAGAACTACAGAATTAATCTGACGTGATGTCGAAGCCACAGAATCTGAGGCTGCTCCAAATCTACACAATCCACAAAGTGAGGCTGTCACAGAACTACAGAATTAATCTGACGTGATGTCGAAGCCACAGAATCTGAGGCTGCTCCAAATCTACAGAATCCACAAAGTGAGGCTGTCACAGAACTACAGAATTAATCTGACGTGATGTCAAAGCGACAGAATCTGAGGCTGCTTCAAATCTACAGAATCCAGAAAGTGAGGCTGTACTATGGCCAGAGAATAAAAGGATGCCCCACAGTCATAGAGGAAAGGTGTCCTGCTGTGCTGCTGGCAGCCCAAGTCCATAAACGTAGGCTATGTACACTCATCCCTGGGGAAGAGAGCAGCCCTCTGCAGCTGAATGTGCTCATCACAGTCAGAGAGGTTTAGCAGGCAAATGGTCAGGTTGTGCATCAGAGCTGCTAGAAGGGACCAGCTGGATAACACACAGACAGACTCCAGTACAGAGGATCCCATCTCCTCTACCCTGGTCAAACTGTGCAAGTCTGATGAACTAGAAAACAATGAGGTTTGCCTCAGATCCTCTTCACCTGGAAGTGGCAAATCCCTGTATCTGGAAGTAAACACAACTCCGTTATCACTAAGAAGATAAAAAGCACGATATTCAAGTACACACACATACTGCAAGCATATGTTACACAGCGGCCACACTGCTTTAGAAAAATGAGCATGAAACAAATCATTACAAACAAACTAGCCACCCTCTAGGAAAATAGTGGAATGAAATTCCTGACCTGCTGTAAAACTCTACCATACATGTAGTTATTTGTTTAATAAATTCTGCGGGATAAATCCCAATAAGGCCAAAAGATGCTTCATATGATCACCTTTGGGAAAAGTGTTCAACAAATGGCATGGCACACAATTTTGGAATACAAGGGTGCACACTGAGATAAGTTTGTACAAATTTACATTTACAGCAGTAGGTGGCACAGTGGTATACTATTTGTATACATTTACAGTAGTAGGTTGCACAGTGATATATTAGTTGTATATGTTTACAGCAGTAGGTGGCACAGTGGTATATTATTTGTATATGTTTACAGCAGTAGGTGGCACAGTGCTATATTATTTGTATATGTTTACAGCAGTAGGTGGCACAGCGATATATTACTTGTATATGCTTACAGCAGTAGGTGCCATAGTGGTATATTATTTGTATGCATTCACAGCAGTATATGGAACAGTAGTATATTTGTATACATTTACAGCAGTAGTTGGCAAAGTGGTATATTTGTAAGACGTTTACAGCAGTAGGTGGCACAGTGATATATTATTTGCATGTGTTTCTGCAGTAGGTGGCACAGTGATATATTACTTGTAAATATTTACAACAATAGGTGTCTCGGTGATATATTATTTGTATAAGTTTACAGCAGTGGGTGGCACAGTGGTATATTATTTGTATACGTTTACAGCAGTAGGTGGCACAGTGGTATACTATTTGTATACATTTACAGTAGTAGGTTGCACAGTGGTATATTATTTGTATATGATTACAGCAGTAGGTGGCACAGTGATATATTATATGTATACATTTACAGCAGTAGGTGGCACAGTGACAAATTACTTGTAAATATTTACAACAATAGGTGGCTCGGTGATATATTATTTGTATAAGTTTACAGCAGTGGGTGGCACAGTGGTATATTATTTGTATACGTTTACAGCAGTAGGTGGCACAGTGGTATATTATTTGTATACATTTACAGCAGTAGGTGGCACAGTGGCATATTACTTGTATGCATTCACAGCAGTATATGGTACTGTGGTATATTTGTATACATTTACAGCAGTAGGTGACAAAGTGGTATATTATTTGTATACGTTTACAGCAGTAGGTGGCACAGTGATGTATTTGTAGAACTTTACAGCAGTAGGTGGCACAGTCATATATTATTTGTATATGTTTACGACAGTAGGTGGCGCAGTGATATATTTGTATATGTTTACAGCAGTGGCTTGCACAGTGGTGTATTTGTATAAATTTACAGCAGTAGGTGGCACAGTGATATATTACTTAAGTGTACAGCAGCAGGTGGCACAGTGGTATACTATTTCACAGCAGCAGGTGGCACAGTGGTATACTATTTCACAGCAGTAGGTGGCACAGTGGTATACTATTTGTATACATTTACAGTAGTAGGTTGCACAGTGGTATATTATTTGCATATGTTTACAGCAGTAGGTGGCACAGTGGTATATTATTTCACAGCAGTAAATAGCACAGTGTATACTATTTGTATACATTTACAGTAGTAGGTTGTACAGTGTTATATATTTATACATTTACAGCAGTAGGTGGCACAGTGGTACATTATTTCTCAGCAGTAGGTGGCACAGTGGTATATTTGTATAGGTTTACAGTTGTAGGTTGCACAGTGGTATATTTGTATATGTTAACAGCAGTAGGTGGCACAGTGATGTATTTGCATACATTTACAGCAGTAAGTGCCACAGTATTATATTATTTGTACACGCTTACAGCAGTGGATGGCACAGTAGTATATCTGTATAGGTTTACAACAGTAGGTGGCACTGGAGTATATTATTTGTACAGATTTACAGCAGTAGGTGTCATAGTCATATATTATTTGTATAAGTTTACAGCAGTAGGTGGCACAGTGATATATTATTTGTATATGTTTATAGCAGCAGGTCACACAGTGGTATATTTGTAAATGTTTACAGCTGTAGGTGGCACAGTGTTAAATTTGTATATGTTTACAACAGTAGGTGGCACAGTGGTATATTATTTCACAGCAGTAGGTGGCACAGTGGTATATTATTTGTATAAGTTTACAGTAGTAGGTTGCACAGTGGTACATTTGTATATGTTTACAGCTGTAGATTGTACAGTGGTAAACTTATATATGTTTACAACAGTAGGTGGCACAGTGGTATATTACTTGTATAGATTTACAGCACTAGGTAGCACAATGGTACATTATTTGTATACCTTTACAGCAGTGGGTGGCACAGTGGTATATTATCTGTACACATTTACAGCAGTAGATGGCACCATGGTATATTATTTGTATACATTTACAGCTGTAGGTAGCACAATGATATATTATTTGTATACATTTACAGTGGTAGGTTGCACAGTGGTATTGTTTATTTTTACAGTAGCAGGTGACATAATGGTATATTACTGGAATATGCTTACAGCAGTAGATGGCAAAGTGGTATATTTGCATACATTTACAGCAGTAAGTGGCACAGTGGTAAATTTGTATATGTTTACAACAGTAGGTGTCACAGTGGTATATTATTTCACAGCAGTAGGTGGAACAGTGGTATATTATTTGTATATGTTTACAGCAGTAGGTGGAACAGTGATATAGTTGTATAAATTTACAGCAGTAGGTGGCACAGTATTACGTTATTTGTATACATTTATAGCAGTGGGTGTCACAGTAGCATATGTGTATGCGTTTACAACAGTAAGTAGCACAGGATTATATTATTTGTACATGTTTACAGCAATAGATGGCACCATGGTACATTATTTGTATACATTTACAGCGGTAGGTTGCACAGTGATACAGTTGTTTATGTTTACAGCAGCATGTGACACAATGGTATACTACTGGAATATGCTTATAGCAGTAGATGACACAGTGGTATATTACTTGCATATGGTTACAGCAGTAGGTGTCACAGTACTATATCATTTGTACATGTTTACACTAGTATGTGGCATAGTGGTGTACTATATGTATATGTTTACAGCAGTAGGTGTCACAGTATTATATTATTTGTATATGTTTTAATCAGTGGGTGGCACAGTGGTATATTTGCATACATTTACAGCAATAGGTGGCACTGTGGTATATTAGTATAGATTTACAGCAGTAGGTGACACTGTGGTATATTTGTATACATTCACATCAGCAGTAGGTGGTACACAGGTATAACTATACGTTTACAACAGTGGGTGGCACTGTGATATATTACTTGTATACATTTACAGCAGTAGGTGGCACTGTGGTATATTTGTATACATTCACATCAGCAGTAGGTGGTACACAGGTATAATTGTATACGTTTACAGCTTTAGGTGGCACAGTAGTACATTTGTTTGCACTTACAGCAGTAGGTTGCACAGTGGTATATTATTTGTATACATGTACAGCAGTACCTGGCACTCTATTATGTAATTTGTATATGTTTGTAGCAGTGGGTGGCACAGTGGTATATTACTGGTACATGTTTATAGTAGTAGATATAGCAATAGATGGCACAGTGGTTTACTAGTGTACATTTACAATAGCAGATGGCCCAACAGTATGCTGTTGTGAATGGATAAAGTGTTCCTGTACAGAAGAACTTCCCTACACCATTCATAAGAACTGTGTATAATGGCAATGTATTACAACATGAACAGATGATGCATTTTTGAAATCCCCATAAATAAATACCTGTCTGCATACATCAATGACAGATGCAGACATATTACTGCTGCTGTCTCAAAGGTATACTACCAGAAGTTATATCAGAAAGATGACAGCAGGGTGCAGGGCATGTATCCACTCTGAACAGTTCCATTTCTGGCTAATAGTGACTGTCCAGACTTGTGCAAATGTAGTCAGTCATGAGCATAATTTGTTCTGTATCATGTCAGCAGCCAATGAGAGCAGAGCACACAATGCTATCCTTCTGGGGCAGTGTGGGATACAAATAAAGCAGCAGCTAATGACAGGGCAATATCTTCAGTGCACCATTTCCTACTAGGCCAGGAGAATGCAGCTGGCAAGTATATACAAAAACCATCACCACTCCTCACTTGGAACCAAAATATACGCACACGTGCACAGTATGCAAGGTTGCCTTAGTACACATGCACATGTGCAAAGTATACAATGCTGCCTTAGTACATCTGCACACATGCGCAGTATGCAATGCAGCCTTAGTACACATGCAAATGTAAGCAGTGTGCAGTATGCAATGCTGCCTTAGTATACATGCACATGTGCGCAGTATGCAATGCTGCCTTAGTACATGCGCACATCTGTGCGGTATGCAATCCTGCCTTAGTACACATGCACATGTGCATGGTATGCAAAGATGCCTTAGTACACGTACACATGTGCGTAGTATGCAATGCTGCCTTAGTACATGTGTGCAGTATGCAATGCTGCCTTAGTACACATGCACATGCATGCAGTACACAATGCTGCCCTAGTACACATGCACATGTGTGCAGTATGAAATGCTGCCTCAGTACACATGCACATGTGCACGGTATGCAAAGCTGCCTTTAGTACACATGCACATACTCGCAATATACACTGCTGCCTTAGTACACATGCACATATGCGCAGTGCACAATGCTGCCTTAATACACAAGCACATATGCACAGTGCACAATGCAGCCTTAGTACACATGCACATACGTGCAGTATGCAATCCTGCCTTAGTACACATGTACCTATGTTAGTACACATGCACATGCACTTAGTGCACAATGATGCCTTATTACACATGCGGGCAGTGCACAATGCTGCCTTAGTACACATGCGTGCAGTGTACAGTGCTGCCTTAGTGCACACATGTGCATGTGTACATGTGTGCACTGCAAAATGCTGCCTTAGTACACATGCACATACATGCAGTACCCAATGCTGCCTTAGTACACATGCACATGCATGTAGTACACAATGCTGCCTTAGTACACATGCACATGCGTGCAGTCCATAATGTTGCCTTAGTACACATGCACGTGTACAATATGCAACTACTGCCTTAGTACACATGCACATATGTGTAGTGCACAATGCTGCCCTAGTACACATGCACATATGTGTAGTGCATAATGCTTCCCTAGTACACATGCACATATACACAGTGCACAATGCTGCCTTAGTACATATGCACATGCATGCAGTATGCAATGCTGCCTTAGTACACATGCACACACGTGCAGTGCACAATACTGCTAGTACCCTTAGTGCACTTGTGCACAAAGAGTTCTTTTAATATAATTTATGCTCCACTTCTAATAAATGGTCTGAAGGTACAACATATTGTTACTACAGTGTATTCCCTGTCTGCAAGACTAGGATTTAGCTATCCCAGTAACATAGGTTCATAGGTGTGCATTAGATTAATGGCCCTGGGTCCTTTACAAGCCTAGCCATAGAATTACCCTGGCATCGTGCCACCTGACCTTAGTTCCCAGTGCCTCTGTTGAGTAGAGCCACTGGAGTTATTCCCGGGATGAATTTTGTATTTCCCATCCACTCATCAAGATTTCTCTTGAAGAGGGTCAGCAGGGTGCTCTGCTTGACATGTATGGAAAGTCTATTCCATAGCATGGGCAGTTTCTAGGTTATGAACCTGTCCGTCCAGTACGTTCTGTTGATTGCAGTAATGAGGTTGAGGTCTCTGGAGCATGTGGTGTGGAGGGATTGGGATTTCTTTAGATGTAGCATTTCTAACATTGTTGGGTCAGAAATGGCATTGTAAGTCAAGCACAGATTGCCTCTAAGTAGGCTATACGAGATGGAGAATAGTTGGAGTTTTTTTGAGTCTGTCCATATAGGACAAGTGCTTAAGGCCTAGGATCCTCTTTGTGAGGTACTTTTGCGGCCTCTCCAGTTGCTGCAGGTGTCTAGTGAGGTACATGCCAAGTGGGGCATTGTACTTGATGACTGGCCTAATGAGGGAAGAGTAGAGGGAGATAATGACCTCTTTCTTCCTGGATGCAAAACCCTTAGTAATGAGATGCGCCACATAGAAGGACTTTCTGACCACAGTGGCAATGTGGTGATCAAAAGAGGTTGCTGACATAGATGGAAATTACTACCCTCAGGTATACACTGATGAAGCAGGAAGAGATCACGACAAAACCGGAATTAGTAGGACTTCTAGCACAGATTAACCTAACAAATTACAACAGAACAAGCTGAACAGCTGGTGTCCCCTATAAGTGTACAGGAGTTACTGCGGATGAAAAAGCAAAATTCCTAGGGAAAGCAACGGTCTTGGATGGCCTACCCCAGGATCTTAGGTATCAAAATAAAGAAGTTTGATGTTGAAAAAATTGTATAATGACATTATGACCAATGGAAAGGTGCTTGACTCCTGCAAACAAGCTACTATTGCCATCCTAAAACAAGGGTGAAGATTCAACTCTGCTACCCTGCTACAAACCCACCTCAATTCATAATTTGAATCAAACAATATTTGTGTCTCTGGTTGCAGTTCATATAGTTGAATGTACCTTGAATTGAACAAATTTAGAGCAGTGAGGCTTGGCTAGTTGAAGGCAAACATTTAAAAATGGAATAAAGGCCTTAGTGGTGTTGAAGGGTGTTCAGAACAGAAGAGACTGTGGGGTCCTCATAACCTTAGGTGCTCAAAAACTACCAACAAGATGGAAGGGATGTAATCTTAAGAATGCACTTTCAATATCTGAGTAGCCCAAGAAGGACAGCTTTATGAAATGTGTTACAGCTATACAGTCAGAGTAAAAACACACATGGGAGTATCACAGCCCTATTCAGTACATACAGGGACAAGACAAGGTTACCCTCTGTCCTCCATTTTATTTGCTTTATATCTGAAGGCAGTAACCCCTGACCTCTTAAGCACTGCGCTCCAAAGGTCAGAATGGATACAATATCACCATATGCAGATAATGACCTTATTTATTTAAGCAGGCTGGAAAAAGATTTAGATTTTTTTGCTAAGCTTCAGATGTTTGGTCAAATATCTGGGTATAAAGTAAATAGGGATAGTGCCTTCCCGATAAATTATGCCACTTAGGTTCATAGGCAGGTACTAGGCTATCTGCCCGAGGGCATTTATAAGCCTAGCCAGAGTGTGTCAGCTTTTGCCACCCCATTGATTAATTAACTGAGTCTCTGTCAAAAAGAGCCAATGAAGTGATCCCAGGGGTGTATTTTCGGTTACCCATCCACTCGTCAAGGTTTCTCTTGAAGAGTGTTAGTGAGGGGCTCTGCTTAAAGTAGTTAGGAATTTTGTTCCAAAGCATGGGGTGTCTCTGTGACAGGAATCTATCCATCCAGCATCTTCTTCTTTCAGCTTTTCCTGGTTAGGGGTCGCCACAGTGGATCAACTGTCCGCTCATGATTGGCAGTTCAATTTAAAATAAAAATCCCCACAAAAACAAGAAACACAGTCCGTTAAGTACTTAATGTGGCCTGGGTCCTCTCTGAATCTCAGTAAATCCGACCTACGAAATTCTGAACAAGATAATCAAACTGAATGTGAAAAATGAAATTGTTACGCTGGAAATGAAGACCTCAAATATCTATTCTGGTGACTCTTATTATTGAAATTGTTATGCTGGAAATGAAGACCTCAAATATCTATTCTGGTGACTCTTATTATTGAAATTGTTATGCTGGAAATGAAGACCTCAAACATCTATTCTGGTGACTCTTATTATATGGTTTTCAAATGCTCCTTGTTGAGTTTCTACAGATTTACTTGAAGGTTATTAAAAAGTGCTAGCTAATTTTATATAGCATAGAACAAAAGAGACTTTGCAGAAAATACTGTTAGGGAAGGAAATGAGTGGTCTTTGGGTACTAAAGCCTTATCTATTTATTACAAGGCTACAGTGTTTAAGGTCATGTATCTGATGAAGCAAGCAAGGTAAGAAACAGAATGGTGAACTCCTGTACTCTCTTAGGAAAAGAACACAGAGGAGCTTACCCGAGTACCCTTTTGTTACTATTTTAGCGATAAAGCTAGACCTCCTTACATCTTAAGACTGGCATTTAATGTATTCAATTTTATTTTTTTTTGAAGCAGAAGAAGGTCTGAAGCTGGAAGAATTCCTACACTCAGTATACAAGGAATAATGTGCATGGAGAGGCTGTGTCCTACACTCCGTATAGAAGGAATGGTGTGCATGGACAGGCTGTGTCCTACACTCAGTATGCAAGGAATGGTGTGTACAGAGAGGCTGCATCCTACACTCAGTATACAAGGAATGGTGTGCATGGAGAGGCTGCATCCTACACTCAGTATACAAGGAATGATGTGCACAGAGAGGGTGCATTAGAGGTCTGGAGGCAAAAAAAACATGGACAAATTTTTAGGAGTACAATAAACAGTGGGAAATGGATGGATTAGGGAGGCAGAGAGCAGCAAATAACAGATTATTGAATTTGAGGGGGGGGGGGGGCTGACAGTGACTAGGGAGAGTTGAATATTTTTAATCCGGGGCAGAATCCTAAACCCAGGGGGCTGTAGCATTGTTATCTAATGCAACAGTGGATTCATGTAACATTAAATGACTCCAGGGCAGAATCCTAAACCCAGGGGGCTGTAGCATTGTTATCTAACTCAACAGTGGATTCATGTAACATTAAATGACTCCTGGGCAGAATCCTAAACCCAGGGGGCTGTAGCATTGTTATCTAACGCAACAGTGCATTCATGTAACATTAAATGACTCCTGGGCAGAACTCTAAACCCAGGGGGCTGTAGCATTGTTATCTAATGCAACAGTGGATTCATGTAACATTAAATGACTCCTGGGAAGAACCCTAAACCCAGGGGGCTGTAGCATTGTTATCTAACGCAACAGTGCATTCATGTAACATTAAATGACTCCTGGGCAGAATCCTAAACCCAGGGGGCTGTAGCATTGTTATCTAACTCAACAGTGGATTCATGTAACATTAAATGACTCCTGGGCAGAATCCTAAACCCAGGGGGCTGTAGCATTGTTATCTAATGCAACAGTGCATTCATGTAACATTAAATGACTCCTGGGCAGAATCCTAAACCCACGGGGCTGTAGCATTGTTATCTAACGCAACAGTGGATTCATGTAACATTAAATGACTCCAGGGCAGAATCCTAAACCCAGGGCTGTAGCATTGTTATCTAACTCAACAGTGGATTCACGTAACATTAAATGACTTACCAGTAAAGCATACAGAGGACTAAGGGAACTAAAAAAAACAGATACTGTCACCAAAATAACATCATCATCATAGGCCACCTCACTAGGAGATAATAGAACTGGGTAGATGACAGTTTTCAGTTAGATACATAGCTAAGTGTGAAAAATGTAAAATATTTGCATGGAAGCACCTGCATAGGTATTTCTAGACACCTGCGCTCATTCACCATGTCCCCACAAGTCAGGGGGAACTGATGGAGACGTGAAGGATGGGAAAGAAGGGCAGCAAATCAAATTGTCTGAAACTGTCCATCGGTCAGACTTTAAGTGACAAATTCAAGAAATACTAGCTAAGCTTTTTTCCCAAACCAGCAAGGGTAATTAAAATGTTTCTTATGAGGCTAATGAGTGGTGAGGCTCTTCAGAAGCCTAGCCATGCACCCTCAATACGTTCCTAGCCCTAGTATTTTAAGGACACTTAACCCAGTGCCCTTTGTAACACTGGTATGAATGAACCCAAGGGCAGGCAGACATTTACATGTCACCTCTGTGCATAAAGGACAACGGTGCCAATCCAAGGGCGAACTTGCACCTTCCGACTCACCAGATTCTGCCTGAATAGAATAAGAGACATCATTTGCTTTACATGGAAAAGAAGACACTGCCAGAGAACTAGTACTCTTTGCAAGAAATGTCTATCCCTCCAGCATGTTCTGTTTAAGTCACAGACGAGATTTAGACCACTTGAGTCGGTGTTACTGCCACTCTCCTGGACTTGCAGATATGCAGTAGATCTGAAAGGAGAGGGTCAGTAGAAGCTCCGTAGGCAAAGTAAAGATAGCTCCTCTGTATCCTGAAAAACACTAAAAAAGGGGTTAGGGTTCTGAAATCTATCAGTGTAGCTTTTGTGATTTAGGCCCTTGATTTTCTTAGTGAGAAAGCACTGGGGTCGCTCAAGTTGTGCCAGGTGTGTGGACAGGTACATACTGAAGGGGCGTTATACTACATGATCAGCCTAATGAGTGCAGTATACAGAGGAGTGGTCACTTCCCTAGACCTGGATACCATACCCCAACTAATTATCTCTGCAATGAAAAAAGGCCTTGTTTAGAACAGTAGACACACTGTGATCACATGACAGCTCGTTGACTACATGGGTTCCTAGGTCCCTCACTACTGGGTCAGTTTTCAGAGGTGTGACATCAATGTGATAGTTGCACTATTGGGTCAGTTTTCAGAGGTGTGATATCAATGTGATAGTTGCAGGGGATGACAAGATGCCAAAGGATACAATTATTCATTTTCTGGCATTTAGTTTTCGCCATGGTTTTGAGACCAGCTATTTGTTTGGGAAAGACATTCCCAAAGGATCTTGGTATCTTCTGGACAATTTATGATAGCACCAAGTTTATAGTCATCTTCAGACTTGGTCAGCGATAAACCCTTAACATTAGCTTTGACCTCTGAGAAGGAGTTGCCAAACAGGAGTGGTCCAAGTACCAAACCCTGGGGTATTCCTCTAGTGACAAGTCTTTTGGAGAACATAGATCCACCGAACCTAAATTCTTGGGTTCTATTTGTGAGCCAGTTTGCTATCCAATGAGTTACATAGGGATTTACATTTAGCTGGATGACTTTATCAATTGTGCCTGAGTGGGGGATACTGCTGAATGCCACTGTGAGGTCTAGATATATACAGGTTTACCCTCATCCATTGCTTCGATACACTTTTCAAAGAAGTCGACCAGACTAAGTAGGCAGGCTCTACCCTTGACAAAACCAAACTGACTCGAGCTAAGAGTTTGTAGGCTATGCCCTAATTTATCAATTCCATAATGACTCTTTCCATTGCCTTACGGATGAGGCTGTTCAGGCATACAAACCTATAGTTGCCAGGGTCAATTAACAGCCCAGCTTTGTGCAGGAGAATGACTGTTAAAATCCTCCACTCATACTGAAAAGCTTCTGGAAGGGATTTGACAGGTCCAGTTTCAGGCTGACCAGTAGGTATCCTGGTATGTTATTAGATACTACAGAAACGGTGTTCTTGGCATTAGATAGTGCTTTGAGGACTTGTTCCTGGGAGATTGACGAGGTGGTTGCTAATACTTGACTTGGAAATGTCAAGACGAGGGGTGAAGTTAGAGCTAAATTTATTTGCTGGTATGTTGGCCATGTTATTAGTAACAGAGTAAGTGATGAAATTTACCATTAGCTCTGTGGTGTTTTGAGCATTACTTCTGAGTCTTCTTAAATAGTTAAATAAAGACTTGTGATTATTTTTTGCCTGGGTGCCTACTTTTACCTCATATCTAGCTTTGGTTGATTTGATCAGGGATTGGAGTTCCCTGTTAAGTTTGGTTTGAGCGTTTCTGGCATTTGGAAGGTCACACTTATTATCTGCAGTGAGCTTTTTCTTTTCATTGTACGGCTTCTTTACATTTGAGTTTCACCAAAGGGATTTATTTTTATATTTGGCACTGTATTTATTTTAGAGGAGGACTGATGCTTCTAGGCAGCTATTTACATGTGCATAGCATTTGTCAGTAATGGATTTTGCATTTGTTGAGGCATTATCAGTGTGGCAGGCAATGCTGAATTCCGCCGGGTCATCACTCAGCTTTAGTGAATTAACTTTAGCATACTCTTTGAACACTAAGTTACTACACAATGTTGCCAGCCTCAGACTTACTGTGAATATGACCGATTTATGCTCTAATTTAACTAGGCAAGATGTTACAAATTGTAGGGAACACAGTTGTCCCATACTGGTGAGAACCAGATTCAGGATTTTGTCTACCATAGTAGGGGTGTGGACTAGCTGATCCAGTGAGTTTTCATAAATGATGTTCAGAGATGCATACGTTTTTCTAACTGATGAAAGGGTAGCTGAATTCCCCTAGGGGAATGCTGTTTGGCTGCATGCTTACAGCTTTCAGACTAGTCAGCTCGGAGGTATGGGCCAAAGGGGACATGGACGGATATCCTATAGTTAGTTGGGATATGGGGTTTTGTTAATGGCAAATTGGACATGGAAGTGGTTCAGGTTTTTATCCTGCTTAACGAGTCTGAAGGTGAAATTTTGTTTTACAAATACACAGACCCGACCACCTTTAGTGCGGTGGGTATGAATGTGTGGTAGGCATTTAAACCTTGCACTGATGGGGTGCTTTCAATATTATTGAACCAAGCGTCTGTTTCAATGCATACATTGATGTGTTCTAGAGTCAGAAGTGTATGTAGGGAGTATATATTTTTTAAGGCTGCTACAACGGAGAATACAGAGAATATGTTATTATAATTCATGACTGTTTCTGAAAAAAAAAAGCTATTACCTGAATATAAAAAAGCAGAAACAAGACCTAGAATACAAAATGTTATAAATACAATGAATGAGCTAGCCAGCAAACAGGGGGTAGGCATTACCTGGAATAAACTGGCAAAAATAAGTTGGGAAATGATTAGCATGGCTTACATATTTTGATACAAACGGAGAAGGTGCTTAAAACTGTAATAGGATGTAAACGTGCTGCTTTTAATATTGTGCTGCAAGTTTCTAATGTAATTTGCTGTTTCTGGAAGTTTAATTAATATACTAATAGGATTACTGCCATAGAAAACTAACTGCGCATATATAACTATGCTAGATGACATCTGAAGTTAGCTGGGATTGTGTACATTTACATTCTCTGCTTTACTTGTTTTTACTTCTTCATAACAATAATTGTGGTTTAAAATGCATCTTATGGATTCCTTTTAGAATAAAGTTACGGTGGTTCACAAAATTCTCTGCAGCATCAACTGTCCCAGCCCCAAATGTTTCACCACCTCAAAATGCCCCAACCACCATGCCACCATGTTCATGTTTCACGTCTGTAGCATATGGACACTAAGGTGGACCACACAAATAACACAGCTAAGGGCCAGTCCAGGAAGGAGGGGAATAACTAACTCTGCAGCTACGACTACAGGGATGTAAGGTAGGACAAACTACTGCTGTATCCCCTTCTCTGTGGCTTCACAGGACACTAAGGTGGACCACACATACAACACAACTAAGGACCAGTCCAGGAAGGAGGGTAATAACTAACTCTGCAGCTATGACTACAGGGATGTAAGGTAGGACAAATTACTGCTGTATCCCCTTCTCTGTGGCTTCACAGGACACTAAGGTGGACCACACATATAACACAACTAAGGGCCAGTCTAGGAAGGAGGGTAATAACTAACTCTGCAGCTACGACTACAGGGACGTAAGGTGGGACAAACTACTGCTGTATCCCCTTCTTCATGAGGACTGAAATTGACAGAACCAGAATCACAAACAAAAGCTGGGAGGATGAAATGATGGGAGGCCCCATGGATAATATGTGGCAAGTAAAGGACAAATAAGAAGGAAAGGTATCAGCATGGTTATGGAAACAATAAAGATGTGCACAGAAATGTAAATATAACCTCTTCACGATCCAGCCATCAGACGGACACAGGGCAACAAGGTGCAGCATCATGTCTGACCAAAATGCTTAAACTCCAGGCACACCTGCTTATATTTACGCAGGAAACTCACTAACTCAAATTCATAAAACCTCTAAACATAAGTACTGAAGCAGTAGAGGTTTCATGCAAATAAAGTCCAACACGGAAATAACAGTACTTGTGTATCGTATGCCATGTCATTTTACAGATGCATCAGAAACACAGAGACCAGTGGCAGTCTACTGGAAATGAAACACAAAATGATGGGAAACAAGTACCAGCACCTTATGAGATCTTCACAGCACAGTACCAGCCTGTTATGTTCCGATCTCACACTGACAGCTGTTACACTATCTCAGTCAGCAATGAAGGGGGAAAGTGACGGTCATCATAACACTGGGGACGGGTGACGTACGTGGTAACCAGAGACAACACATTGTTCAATGTGCTGGAAGATCTTAGCTCTCAAAAAACAGTTCTTTCCCACCACTACAAAACTAATCTCTTGTTCTGACATCTGAAAAAAATAAAGCAGCTGCTGTTATTCAACTTTTGATCCAAGCAAATAACCACAAAATGAGATTTCCTCTTCAAGAATAATCTCTATTGTTCCTTGACCTAGCTTTGCATTGTTTGAATCTGCAGCACAGCAAATTTTCTTCACTTACTGTCAGACAAACCCCTGCATGTTTCTTCAAACATGTAAAATTAGTCAGTGATTGTAAGTAATTCATGTGGGTTCATTAAGCAAGCCACAGAGATCGTCTCAGCTACTCTCTGAACACAGGTTGTTCTGAATTGCATTAAAACATTCCTTCTCCCTGTGAGACGTATCAACAGATAATTACTTTCTACTTCCACTTTATGACTGTTAAATAAGCTTGTGCTATTAACACAGTACTGCCACTGTTACTGGAATGATGTTACAACTCGCTACCTTTTGAGCTCGTTTTATGTCACGATTATCTTAAAAGTAAACGGTTTCAAAAGCAGATAAATGACAGTATACATGCACGGATAAAAGAAGAAATGTTGTTATACACCACTGCAGTGGTGAACAAGCAGGAAAACATCAAAATACCGGTGCAAATTTGTTTCGTCTTAAAGCTCTTTGTTACATTTTAAAACGATCCTTTAGAGCTGTAAACTACTGCACCACTACACAGAGGTACAGAGGCCTAGGTGTCAGGAACACCTCTGGTTACAATAAAGCCCAAGCAAAAGGAGGGCAGCGGAAATGGTAGACAAGCCCATCACCTCCTGAGCAGCTCTCCTCTTCTGAAACAGTGTCATTTAAACCAGCAAGAACTTTCAGGCAGTGAAAGCCGGGTACAACCATGCCCAGACCTACAGTCTGACAAAAGTAGAGAGGAAATGAGATATGACCTACTGGGTCTGGTACTACTACAGTTAACATTCATCAGAGCCATACAGAGATCTGATTCTGAATTACCATGCTGCCAGATTCGAACTGCCTACCATCACCACACAATTACTATTCAGTTTGTCAGTTGGCACTCCCTGGATAAAAGTCTTAGTCATTCTTACTCAGACTGGCTAAGCACCAATGCAGGACCAGACCTCATTTCGCACACGACCCAAAAGTATTACAAGAAATAAATTCAGGAAGTACACCAATCTCAAATACAATCAGAGAACATTATAGAACAACAAAAGCTAAGAGCAACAACTAAGATTAACTTGGAAATATGACTTTACAGAAGTACCTGTGCAAGAGAAACCCAACAGCTCGATGCACTTTGTGATTATGGATCATGAAAGTGGTTCTGTTTCAGGCTATCTAGATAATGTAATCTGCTTACAAAGATTTTTCAACAAACTTTAGCCTGAAGTTCCAGGAATTAACATCATCAGGGAGAAGAAAGAAAATGTGCAGACGGAGGGAAAAGGACAACTTAAACGACACCAGATTAAAACGTGGTTTGACAGGCTACAGAAGCAGTGAAAACCAGCTTGTCTAGGTAGACAGGAGTATGTAATGTAAGAAGTAGGTAGGTAAGTGTGTGTGTGTGTGTGTGTGTGTGTGTGTGTGTGTGTGTGTGTGTGTAAAACAGGGAGGTAGGTGTGTGTATGTTTAAGAGGGAGGTGTGTGTAAGAGGTAGGTAGGTGCAGACCTCACAACTGTCACGGATTTTTATGGAAATCCCTAATTTTGACTAAAATGTTAGCTCTGTCCCTCTTAATCTCACCTAAAAGTGGTGACTTTTGGAGAAAAGGTAATGAATTACACTTAAATAATAATGACTATACGTTACAGACATCTTTTACTTTAGAAAACACAAACACATATTCACTCATGTTCTGTTATTTTGTCAGTGTCACAAGTTAATAACACTAATATATGAAAAGTGTCCCCAATTATGTCTGGATTTGTCCCTTTTTGGTTGAGAGCCATAGGTAGGTGTGTGTGTGTGTGTAAGAGGTAGGTAGGTAGTATACCTCTGAACTGTCCAGATTTTTGCCCCATATATTTGGTCTGTTCCTCATAAAAAGGACTGAAGTTTCAGACTTCATATCCTTTGCATACAACATTCAAACAGCGATTACTTTAATTGGCTTCTTAAAAATAATGTTTTTTATTTCTGCCTTAGCGGTCCCCAAATTAATTATCCTATTTTCACCCGTCCCCAAATATAAAAAGGTTGAAAACCACTGGTATATAGTATGGCACGCAGCATAAACCCTGGAAAAGAGTGAAGTGCTTTACAGCGAACATGTTCTCATGCCTGCATCTGTTGAGATACTTCACTTACTGCTGCCTCTCTCTCCTTTTCACTGCTCATTGTGAAAACAAGATTTATAGGCCCTTCCAATCCAACAAAGTGCTGACTGCTGGCCTTCGCTCAGTTATTATTTAACTGCATAATCATTCACGCCAGCTGAATCACAGCACTGGACATCAACAGCAGGATTAGAGACAAAGGGCTTCACTGTTGGAACATCAGCTGATACATTCTGGAGATACAGCACCTTAGTCACTTTGGCCGATTTTTCTAATATTTTGGAAGAACAGATTAAGGTCTGTTGAAAGCCCATATCTGCTGACTGATAAAGGTACAAGTATTATTATTCTGTTGACATGGAGGTAAAAGTCAATCGGACCAGAAAACAAGAGACAAATTACTATTCTCAAAAGCTTTAAAATCAATGCCTTGTAAGAGCTTACAAGATGAGATACTCATGCAAACAAAACTAAGCTTTCTTTACTGCTTAAAAGAGGAGTTAAATAGTCAGACTTTCACGGTAAGACAAGGCGACTCAGTTTCATCATTAACTCTATTAAATTGGGAGCACTGCAAGAACGAATATCAGGCTCATTATTCTTCTGCATTTATTATATATCCATTTATCTTTCCCTTTGCAAAGCAGCAAACAGCTAATATTACCCACGTGCAAACTACAAATCTGGCTTTCTCCTTACTGAACTGAGTTGTTACAGACATCTAATGCTGTCTAGAAAGGCTAACTTCAAATCTAGCCTTTCCAAAATCAAGGCAAGAAAAATAAATGCTTACAAATTGCCACAGGAGGTACCCCATTGTGGTGCTGGACTGTATAACTTTAGAATCAGTGAAGCACACTAATGTCACATCACTGGAAGTGGGTCCTGCATTCTATGTTAGAAGCAATAGAAGATACCAGAAGTAATATAACCGCACAACCATCAAGAAAGTCACCAGTAGTGCCTTCATCGCGGCCAGGATGACTGCGATGGCAATCAAGGCCGCAGCACTCAAGGCCAGGGTTCCAGATATCTATGAAGGGGCTGTTAAACAGTGAAGTAAGCTGAATTTTTATTTAAAAAAATATTATTTTGTAACAAACACTGGAGGATCAACAGAACAGGGGATAAACAATTTCAAATTTTCAGGGTGCTAGAGGGCAAGAAATGCCATAACCTTAAGATGCCCATGTGAAAATGGCTTCCATCTATTTTGAGAGCTTGATATTCCATTGAGCTTTCCTTTCATGCTTAAAGTTGGTGGTGTAGACTTTTTCCTTTATTATATAAATCCCTCAAAAGTAACTATACCAAGATCTTTCAAGCACCACATTCTTCAGGGACTAGAATTTGGCTTAGACAGGGATCCCATACTGAAATCTGTAACACACCATGTCCAACATGTTTTGTTCCAGCTCTGACATAATGTTAGAGTAACAGAATAGTCATGTTACTGTATGTCTATGTCAGCTTATGAGCTACACTACAACAATGATGCCTTTTTGCCTGACTAGGGCCTCTGCACCATTCTGTTTCCTGTGGTATCCCTTTTTGCCTGACTAGGGCCTCTGCACCATTCTGTTTCCTGTGGTATCCCTTTTGCCTGACTAGGGCCTCTGCACCATTCTGTTTCCTGTGGTATCCCTTTTTGCCTGACTAGGGCCTCTGCACCATTCTGTTTCCTGTGGTATCCCTTTTTGCCTGACTAGGGCCTCTGCACCATTCTGTTTCCTGTGGTATCCCTTTTGCCTGACTAGGGCCTCTGCACCATTCTGTTTCCTGTGGTATCCCTTTTTGCCTGACTAGGGCCTCTGCACCATTCTGTTTCCTGTGGTATCCCTTTTGCCTGACTAGGGCCTCTGCACCATTCTGTTTCCTGTGGTATCCCTTTTTGCCTGACTAGGGCCTCTGCACCATTCTGTTTCCTGTGGTATCCCTTTTGCCTGACTAGGGCCTCTGCACCATTCTGTTTCCTGTGGTATCCCTTTTTGCCTGACTAGGGCCTCTGCACCATTCTGTTTCCTGTGGTATCCCTTTTGCCTGACTAGGGCCTCTGCACCATTCTGTTTCCTGTGGTATCCCTTTTTGCCTGACTAGGGCCTCTGCACCATTCTGTTTCCTGTGGTATCCCTTTTGCCTGACTAGGGCCTCTGCACCATTCTGTTTCCTGTGGTATCCCTTTTTGCCTGACTAGGGCCTCTGCACCATTCTGTTTCCTGTGGTATCCCTTTTTGCCTGACTAGGGCCTCTGCACCATTCTGTTTCCTGTGGTATCCCTTTTGCCTGACTAGGGCCTCTGCACCATTCTGTTTCCTGTGGTATCCCTTTTGCCTGACTAGGGCCTCTGCACCATTCTGTTTCCTGTGGTATCCCTTTTTGCCTGACTAGGGCCTCTGCACCATTCTGTTTCCTGTGGTATCCCTTTTGCCTGACTAGGGCCTCTGCACCATTCTGTTTCCTGTGGTATCCCTTTTTGCCTGACTAGGGCCTCTGCACCATTCTGTTTCCTGTGGTATCCCTTTTTGCCTGACTAGGGCCTCTGCACCATTCTGTTTCCTGTGGTATCCCTTTTTGCCTGACTAGGGCCTCTGCACCATTCTGTTTCCTGTGGTATCCCTTTTTGCCTGACTAGGGCCTCTGCACCATTCTGTTTCCTGTGGTATCCCTTTTTGCCTGACTAGGGCCTCTGCACCATTCTGTTTCCTGTGGTATCCCTTTTTGCCTGACTAGGGCCTCTGCACCATTCTGTTTCCTGTGGTATCCTGTTTTGCCTGACTAGGGCCTCTGCACCATTCTGTTTCCTGTGGTATCCCTTTTTGCCTGACTAGGGCCTCTGCACCATTCTGTTTCCTGTGGTATCCCTTTTTGCCTGACTAGGGCCTCTGCACCATTCTGTTTCCTGTGGTATCCCTTTTTGCCTGACTAGGGCCTCTGCACCATTCTGTTTCCTGTGGTATCCCTTTTTGCCTGACTAGGGCCTCTGCACCATTCTGTTTCCTGTGGTATCCCTTTTTGCCTGACTAGGGCCTCTGCACCATTCTGTTTCCTGTGGTATCCCTTTTTGCCTGACTAGGGCCTCTGCACCATTCTGTTTCCTGTGGTATCCCTTTTTGCCTGACTAGGGCCTCTGCACCATTCTGTTTCCTGTGGTATCCCTTTTGCCTGACTAGGGCCTCTGCACCATTCTGTTTCCTGTGGTATCCCTTTTTGCCTGACTAGGGCCTCTGCACCATTCTGTTTCCTGTGGTATCCCTTTCTGCCTGACTAGGGCCTCTGCACCATTCTGTTTCCTGTGGTATCCCTTTTTGCCTGACTAGGGCCTCTGCACCATTCTGTTTCCTGTGGTATCCCTTTTTGCCTGACTAGGGCCTCTGCACCATTCTGTTTCCTGTGGTATCCCTTTTTGCCTGACTAGGGCCTCTGCACCATTCTGTTTCCTGTGTTATCCCTGTGCACCCCTCTTCTTTCCTTTTGCATGATTATTTTAAGAGAAATAAATCTTTGGGAAAAATAATATATGTTGATGACCTAATATTAATGACCTTTCTCCAAGAACTCAGAACTGGGATCTCAACAGTGATATTTCTCAATTAGTGACCTGGTTACTCAAGCCAAAGTTCTCTATCTTAACTTTCATAAAAATAAAGTGATAACAAAGGACTATCTAATGAGAGTACTGGACCTTCTGTATGTGTCCCAGATGGTCGAGCTCTTTATTTAAATAGCTTTGGATACAGCTCGATCCCTCCTCAACTTCAATAACACATCACTATGGCAGTTTCTAAAACAATAACCCTAATTCTGCACCTGTCATTCAATCTTAGTTTTACTGTTCAACTGTTCAAGGAAGAACTTCTGTTAGTAAGGATTTCCTTACTCCGTTTCTGAAACACGGACTGCCAGCAATTACAAAACCATACAACATGCAAGTACTACAAATATTTCAAAATATATTTTGCTATTTCATTCCAAATGTGTATAGGACCAAACTCCACAGCCATACCACGGAGAAGAAACACTGTCTTCCTGCTCATCTGAAGCACTCTTCCTTTAAACAGCTGAACTTTACTCATTATTCTACCACCCACTCCCTCTCTACACCCTCACTGACCCTTTAATACCCAGAATTACACCTTAAAAACACCCATAATTCCTTCTCATTAAATAGATCAAAATATGGAATCAAAGCCCCCTCCCCATCTGGAAAAAAGATTCTTATGCCATTTGTTAAGCATATTAAAGAATGTGACTTACTACCTTCCTTTAAACATAACCTAGATGTCTGGAAGGATAGCCACAAATGTATTCCTGGATTGACTGGTATACGTCTCATGGTGAAAGACGTTATGGTATGTAGGATGGTACAGGCAGTGCATAAATGGTTGTAGAACTCAATGGCCATGTAATATGTACGACTTTATTAACTTGCATCTCACAATGAACAAGTGCCTGCTTGTCAAGAAGTAAAAGGGTTTGGAACTCCATGATGGCTGCAAACTGATCAGCAGCTTCATTTTAGCTCTCCCAGCGTGAAAAAAATGAGAAAAAGAGCTAGTAATTCTACCAGCATGAGTAAAATTCAGTTACTGGCCAGTAAGTACACCACCTGCATGACAACAATGAAGACATTTTGATAACCTGAAAGAAAACTAACTAGAAAAGGTGAAGGGAAAACACGGACGAAGAAGAATCCTCCAGCTGTTCAGCAAAACGCAGTTCAAGTGCCAGATTTAGAGTAACTGATGGCTTCTAGTAATTTAGGGGAAAAATAAACCAAATGTACTCAGAGCTGATTAAAATAAATGAAACACTGATGGGATATATCAACTCAAATAATAAAAGGCTGGAAAAAAATAGAAGCAGATTTAACTTTGAACTGATAAAACTGCAAAAATCAGAAGCTGAAATGAAGAAAACACTGGCTGAGTATGAGACTTCTCAAGAAGACCTTGTTTAAAAAATGACACAGTTAGAAGACACAGCACGCAGAGAAAAAATGAGATTTTCTTCTGTACCAGAGAAACTGGAAGGAATAGACTGTACTAATTTTATGAAAGCACAAATAAGCAACTGGACTGGTATTCCATAGCAAGGTTTGTTAACTGAAAATGCCCACTGAGTATATGCTCCAAACCTGGTCATAAGAAAACAACCATGACCTGTATTAGTGAAGATGCAAACATACTAGCAGAAAGAGTTGATCCTGACAAAACTGCGGCAGAAGGGTAAAGTATTAAAAATTGGAGACAGTTGAGGTTTTGTGGAAAATGATTATTCACTGTATGCTAGGCAGAAGAAAAATACATTTTCCCAGCAATCGGGTAATGTGGAGAGGCAGGTGTATGATTTAAGCTTCTATATCCAGTTGTCTTCAGAATATTTTTTCCTGGAGGATCAAACACATTTTTGATGCAGAACAGGCTAATGAAATAAAAAGTTTATCTAACAAAAAATGAGTCATCTCTGATTTTCATTCTTCTTATAATAAAACTCATGGATTTTGCCAATGATGCCTTTTCTAATATTCCAAAGGAAAATGCTTGAGAGATGGAAAAAAATGACTGGAGCTGACTATAAGGACTGGCAGTACCTTGGACTTGAACCAGAGTTGGGAGATGAATATGAAGAACACCAGCAACACTGAAATTAGTGAATAAATGCAAGACTATAAAACATCAATCACATTTGTGAAATATGAGATTGCAAGAAAAAGATGATAAAAAAACACTGGACTTTTGTTGTCATTGTTAAAATTGTGGGTGGACCATGAAACATACCCCCCCCAATTTATGTCACTATTATTTAGAAGGACACTATAAAGGGGGGGGGGGAGTAACAACGTAAAACAATGTTTGTTCCTAATGGTATTTTAATAAAACATTTCATGATATAAACTGCATGTTATATAGTAACGTAGATTTGTGTACTATGCAGTCAGGGGAGTCCTAAATGTGGGGATGAGGGTGAGCCTCTTCAGTGATTAATTTAAAAAAAATATAGGCACTACACTGTAAAAAGAGAGGAAAGGCTGGACAAAAGCAAGTAAGCTAACTTGCTATAATCTTGGGCTGTTGAGGTGGGGGATGGGGGTGCAAAAAGTGCACTGACTATATTACATGTAGATTTGAGAGGTTTTCTCTTATTTTTACATAGGTGGATGCCTGGATTAATGCCCTAGCCTTAATCTAAAAACATGTTTTTTTGTATAAGCAATGAAATGCTGAATGCCATGAAAAGTGCTAAGTCTCTAGCATATGCAATGATATTAGCTTGTTTTGTTTTCCTTTAAACAATGTTCAGTGAAAGTTAAGTCTTCTGCAGCTAACAGCAGTTGTACATTATGTTTTTATGTTTCCAAGGAAACCATCTGTCTGCAGGAACAAGCAATTAATATTGAGAGTTCTGAGCATTTTTGTTGAGGAAAATGCAAAATTTAAAGGCACAAGGGCAAACAGTAAAAAATAAAGTTTGAAATGATCAGAAGTGAATAAGAGATAGCAACTTCCCTTGCAGCCTTAATACTTCAATGTATTTAACAAAACAGTGTATAATATATTTGAAGATAACCAGTGTGCATTTTCTTAATGCTAAAAGTTAATGTTTTCTGAAAGCATACAAACTGTTTTAGCATCTGGGAGGGGAACAGATATAAGAAAAGAACAGGCAGCAATTAGTGTAAGTGGGAGCACAGGCAGGTGCTTTACTATGGGCAACCTCAACTTTAGGGTTAGGTAATACCTGTGAGTGCAGTTATCAATTTGGGGCCTATCAAGATGGTAACATTTCATTTTTTGAAGATGTACATAGTTGTGTGAACTTATTCTAAGTTAATAGGTTATGGGGTGTTCTGAAAATGTATTTAGCTTTTTGTTTGAGGGCTTTCATTAAAACAAAAGGTCTTAAAACATGTGATATAGGTTCAAATGGAGATGACAAGAAACAACTGTATAAAAGATCAACCTGCCAAACATTTGTGTGTGCATGTAACACAAATGTTGGATATGCAATCAAACATGTTGTGTATAACAGGTGGGAGCAATAACTTCTTACAATAATGGCTATGCTATCCATATTATTTTTGAATATAAATGGCTATAGGTGTTGACAAAAGGTAAGAGTATTGAATTATATTTAGAATTGCAGAGTGCAAATAGTAATGCTGCAGGAGACACACTTGGGGAAAAAATGAACATATGAGTTTGATAAAGAAAGGATTTCAGGATGAATATTCAGCAGAATATCAGGGACAAAGGAAAGCGAGAGTAACTATACTAACTGCTAGAGGAAGTCCAATAGTAACAGAATAGGAAAACAAAATATGATACTGGCAGATTTGTGGAAGTAAGGGGCTACTGGCAAGGGAGGAGGACTGTACTGGCATATATTCTTAAACTGTAAGTTCTGGGAGAAATAATCAGCTTTCAGCAGGGAATGTTACTTATAGGTGGGGACCAGAACTTTATTTGCAAAAGTGAAGATGCATCTAATGGACTTACAAGGGAAAATATAGCAAAAGAGGGTAGATTTCTGAAGAAATTAATGAAAATATTTGATATGGAAGATGGGACTTCAGTAGTAGGAACTCAGACAGAATGTACATATTATTCTGCAAGGTACAATAACTGGGCTAGACTAGACAGAAATTATATTTCACAGGAGCATCTGCATTTAATTGAATGCATCGACGCACACATGCAATAACTACTTCAGATCATGCAGCAATGCAAACGAAGATAAAATGCGGGGTAATGAAGTAAAAAAACAAGACACGGACGCTTTCCCACCTACTTGTTAAAAGAGAAGAATTTACAAATGGGCAGTGGAAATTATTCAAGAGAAGACAGAAATTTTTCAGATATTATAGCTAGTGAGTGGGATTAAATGAAAATGGAGATTAAAAATGAGGTAGAAATAAGAGAGAAACAGATATGGTTAAGAAGTAACAGGAATTATTTATTAGAGGGATCACAGAACAAGAGGAGACACAACTGCAGAGCGCTAAAGAGAAAATTAGAGAGCATCCGGATTATATATATGAGTTTACAAAGATTACTGTTATGCAACTGTTTTTGGTAATTAACTCCGGAACACAAAAACACTTCACACAATTACAGCAAAAACGTTTTTAGTCCCATCAGTTTTATATACAGATCAAACAGATTTCTTTTCAACCAGGGAATTTATTTATTATTTACGTACTTGACCGGAAAGTGCCATTTTCAGCGGAGGCCAGGGGAGAAATGATGCACAATAAAAGAACATTTTAGATTACAACTTATACACTATAAAATGTAACACAAAAACAAAAATAAAAAGGTCAAACAATTTTAGACATTTTTAAATATTTGATTCGACATTATTAACTGTAGCAGTCACGAATTAATAAATCTTAGACATAAGGTTGACATGAACCAAGTAGGACTTTTACAATCAGTATGACTTGGTCTAAAGAAAATTAAGATGGAATGTAACAAGAAATATTTATGGATATTAAAAGTTCAAATAAATAGTAAAAGTTAAAATACATAGTACTAGAGGGGACACAGAGGCTTACAGAGGGGCAAAGATTGAATATTAGTAGGAAAAATGTTAGGGTAAGTAGCAAAAGCTAATTTAAGGCGGTTTATTCATAATAGTACAGGAACAGACTTGGTTATTGAGGTGTCGTTCTTAGTGTTTTTTGAATGTTATTATTTTGTCTAGTTGACTGCTAGAGTGGGGGAGGGTATTCCATAGTTTAGCAACTGCATGGGAGCATGGGAAGAGAAGCACTGTCCGGCTCTTTTGTTGGGTTTAGTCAACTGCATGGGAGCATGGGAAGAGAAGCACTGCCCGGCTCTTTTGTTGGGTTTAGTCAACTGCATGGGAGCATGGGAAGAGAAGCACTGCCCGGCTCTTTTGTTGGGTTTAGTCAACTGCATGGGAGCATGGGAAGAGAAGCACTGCCCGGCTCTTTTGTTGGGTTTAGTCAACTGCATGGGAGCATGGGAAGAGAAGCACTGCCCGGCTCTTTGTTGGGTTTAGTCAACTGCATGGGAGCATGGGAAGAGAAGCACTGCCCGCTCTTTGTTGGGTTTAGTCAACTGCATGGGAGCATGGGAAGAGAAGCACTGCCCGGCTCTTTTGTTGGGTTTAGTCAACTGCATGGGAGCATGGGAAGAGAAGCACTGTCCGGCTCTTTTGTTGGGTTTAGTCAACTGCATGGGAGCATGGGAAGAGAAGCACTGCCCGGCTCTTTTGTTGGGTTTAGTCAACTGCATGGGAGCATGGGAAGAGAAGCACTGCCCGGCTCTTTTGTTGGGTTTAGTCAACTGCATGGGAGCATGGGAAGAGAAGCACTGCCCGGCTCTTTTGTTGGGTTTAGTCAACTGCATGGGAGCATGGGAAGAGAAGCACTGTCCGGCTCTTTTGTTGGGTTTAGTTACAGTTAGAAGTTGTTTTTTGGAGGATCTCAGGTTACGATTTGGGGAGTATGCTTGTATTATTGTTTGAAGGGAGGGGCAGTAATTAGGGTTTTATAGCAATTTATGGGTAACAGTAAGCTGGGTAAACAGGGAAGTTGTGGACAATAACTAATACAGGTATAAAGGAATTTACCTGGAAAGGTAGGAGGGTTAAGCTGGATAAATTAACCTTTCGAATAGAATAAGGTGATTTAGGACTACCTGCCTTGAGGGGATATTTTTGGGCTACACAATTAAGGCTCATATACATAACACAAGCAGGAAGTTATAACTCAAAGTGCAAAGGGATGATGATGAAACAGGGGAAATTCAAGAAATACGGACAGAGTGGGATGTTGGATACTGACCCTTAAGGAGAATAACAGCAGTCATACAGAAGGGCATAATAATGCGGCGAGACTGTTGCACTGGGAATTGTGCAAACATTATGGTACTGAAGTAGCTGAAAACCACTGGAAACATGAGCCACACAGCAATAACAACATCAGCCATACAGAAGGGCATAATAATGCAGCGAGACTGTTGCACTGGGGATTGTGCAAACATTATGGTATCGAAGTGGCTGAAAACCACTGGAAACATGAGCCACACAGCAATAACAACATCAGCCATACAGAAGGGCATAACAACGCAGTGAGACTGTTGCACTGGGGATTGTGCAAACATTATGGTATCGAAGTGGCTGAAAAACACTGGAAACATGAGCCACAAGGCATCATAGAAAATGATGAAGTTTACATCACATTTGATCACCCAATACCAACAGTTCAAAAGACAGATGCTAGAAAACTGGATACGGTGGTCCATGGAAAGAAGACAAAAGTAGCACTGATCATTGAAATCACCATACCCAGTGACTACAGTGTCTTGTGTACAGAGGTACACAAAGTCATGAAATATCAGGATTTGCAGGCAAAAATGAGAGCAATGTGGAAGAAAGATACCCAGACAGTCCCAATAGTAGTAGGAGCAGCGGGTTTTATAAAAAAGAATCTACAATCATACTTGGATATATTACTGATACATGTAACTCCATATGAATTGCAGGAGGAGTCATTACTGGGCACATTGTAGGTGCTGCAAAGAGTACTTCTGGTTAACATCAAAGATTGAAACGATACTCATTTCATGAACTTGCATCATATTTTGACTTAGGAATGGGGTCCATTCCTGTCATGGTATTAGAAACCCAAAAGACTTGGAGTAAATTAAAAACAGGCTACTACATTCATAAAGCAGTAGAAAGTACTCTTAAGAACCAAGTCAACATGAGAATGGAGAAAGAAGGTTTTGCGGATAGGGATGACAGCAAGTTGGGGTACACAGAATAGGCAAGAGGGGGTGGAATTTACTGGAGAAAACTGCAAAGTGACCAAGGTATGAGGAGCGAATGACTAGAGAGGGGAAGGTAACAGAATGGAATGAGGCCAAGAAGACATTGGGGCTGCAGGCTAGAACCTGCCTTCCTTACCAGGTATCGACAGAGTATAGGCAAACAAAAAGGGACAGGGGAATCATAGGTTCATAGGTTCATACTAGGCTATCTGCCCTAGGGCATTCATAAGCCTAGCCAGTGTGTGTTTGGCTTTCGCCACCCATTTTAAATTAATTTTGCTATGCCCTTTTTCGAGGTTAGTATACTGTGCCTCTGTATAACAGTGACACAGAAGTGATGCCCGAATCCTAAGTGAAAGACCTGCTATGGCAGAGTTTTTCACTGAATTGCGAACAGAAGCTGCTGTTAGAAAAGGGATAATAAGCAGGGTATTGATAATATTGCATAACTATAAGAGTCAATCAGAGGAGGTTAGAAAAGACCAGTAAGAAATACTGGATAAGCAATTTACAAGGTATAAGTGGAAGGGCAAATGCATGGCTCCCACGTAGCAATGAGGATTTTGCATGGAAGTGTTTGCGTAGGTATTTTTATAATCCAAGCAGACTCCAAATAATTTTTCCCTGGGTAGATGGCAAATGCTAGAGGTGTGATAAGGAAGAAAGAAGTAACTGGGATGATATCTTTTGGGAGTGTAATGAGATGGCAGCTTTTAAAAATTCACTACAGAGTACATTATCAGGAATACTGGGTGAGCAAATGAGTGTAACTTAGGAAATTATTCTTTTGAGCTGGAATACAGTATCTGAATTGTCTGTGGTGGCTTCCAAAAATGCAATAACTAATAAATAATGCTCAAAGTCTAAACCAGCTATATTTGAAGTACTACATATAGTAACAGATACCCCCAAAAACTATACTCATCTGGGTCTATATTAGAACATTGAAATTTCATTATTTCTAACGTTCTAACATCGAACCCTATTCAGCAAACGCTGAAAATAGCGAAACGACAGATAACCAATTTTTTTCCTAGGGAAAGAATTTGGTTGTCCATTTCTATCGTTTTGCTATTTTCAGCGCTGCGGTGGAAAGTTACGGGTCAGGTTCAGGTAAGTGTGCGATTGGGCATGGGTTAGGTGAGTTAGGGTTAGGGAGAGAGGGAGGTATGTGTGCGATTGTGTGGACGTGAGGGTTAGGGCGCGGGTGAGGTGAGTGTGCGATAGTGATGGACCTAAGGGTTAGGGTTTGGGTTAAGGTAACTGGACAGTTAGTGGTGTTTGTACAGTTTAGTGTAGGGTTAGCTGCAAGATTTTGGGTGTATGTGTGTGGATTGCTGTTTGTTTGGTGTGCTTGTGTTGTGTGTATGTGTTTTGGAACAGCAAATTTTTTCCCTAGGAAAAAATTTGCTGTTCTGAATGTTCGATGTTGTCAGCGTTCGCTGAATAGGGCTCGATGTTAGAACATTCGAAATAATGAAATTTCGATGTTCTAATATAGACCCACTCATCTTAATGACATATTTCTTTTTATACATCTTGAAATTGTTATACTCCTGATTATTGACACTGTATAACATTGTATTGCTACTTAATGCCTTGTAATAATCCTGTAACATTGCTGTTTAATGCTAATTTATAATAAAAATTGTATAATATGCTGGAGCTTTTCTCCCCGGGCCTCCGCTGAAAAAAGGCTCCACCTCAGTTGCACAATCCTGCTCAACAAATGTAAAATAAATAAATAAATAAAATAAATTTAAGGAAGGGATGAGCAAATTGCATAGAAATAAATGGAAATTGTGGGAACAATACATAAAGAATAATATTCAGGAGGAGGAAGAGAGGTTTAAGGGAAGGCAGGAATTCAGCAATTTATGTAATGTTGGACTGATGATAATGACAAAAAGAACAAACGCGAAGTACAACGTATGTAACCGGAAATCTGAATATAGTTTGTTTTCTTCTACAGAAATGTATGTTGCCTATGTCTTTAGTGATAATTTAATAAAGGTGTTAAAAAGGAAGTAAAAGGGTACACAGGACACAACCAGACATAGATATGTAAATATCTGCAAGCCTGCATTTATCAAAGGATTATGGGAGATATGCAGATTTCTCTTACACAATAGGTACATCAGCACACTGGCTCAGGAGTACACAGTGGCACACTTATTAAATGTGCAATAAGGCCAATAAACCAGACTCCATTACTTGCAGACATGTCACTCCTGCCTGAGCTCGTCATAAAGTGTAAGAAAAGAATGTGGTAAGCTCTAAAATACCGAGTTTACAAAAAACACGTCCGTTTACCTCAGTGACGAGTACCAACTAATGTACAAAAAGAACAGCAAAGGAATCCCATGTTACATGAGCAGATGCACATAGGATCCAGACAAAGAAATCTTGGTAGAACAGAGAAAAAATATATATGTCTGTTTTGAATATATATATATATATATATATATATATATATATATATATATATATATATATATATATATATACACACACACACACACACACACACACACACACACACATACATAGACACAAAGACGCACACACACAGACACGGACACTCAGACAAAGGATAACTGTTCAATTCATCTAAAAGCACACTTCATTAAAAAAAAAACAGTGGCACATTTGATCTAAAACGCATTTCATCGCAAATGTCACACAACAGTAAATACATATCCAACAGCTTTTTTTCAACACTAATTTGCATTGGAATTCCTATGTTCCAGAACCACTACAGTACTAATTTTTTACTGGATTTTGCAGTTTTTAATCAAATGTGATTCAGACATTTGTGATTTAGATGAAGTGATTTTTTGACGAAGTGTGCCATTATTTATTTTCAATTGAATGTCCTTTAGATCAAATGAAACATAGCTATAAATATGAAACTTTTTATATCTCTCTGTATAAAACTATATACAGATATATATGCAAACAAGTGTATGTAACTACATCTTCACCCATCCACAACATATGCAAACTCCTCTTTTCAAGGCATTGTGGGATAGCACATTTCTCCATAAAAGAGTTTCAGTGCCATGGTTCATTATGATACGAAGGCCTTACACAAAACTTCAGGCCAATACTCCACAGTCCACTGGCTGTACACATGTTTCAGCCTTGTTTAAGCTCAGCGATACAGCATACATATAACGTCTAACAACACTCTGAAACAACACAGTTAATGAAAAGTTTACTCTATTTTATAGCTAATGACTTTGTATATCTAAATAACACTAACAAATAACGTAATTTAATTTTGCATATTAAAGGCAACTTGTATCCCTAGTGAGTAAGCCTTGCTTCGTGGTAAACTAAGTTAATACAGAGCAAAGGCAGAGGACAGCTATAACAAAGTAAGAAGTGAATGTTTAAATGCATGCTGAACTATGTTCACCCAGCTAGATAAGTTTTTTGCATGAACAGCAATTAAGTGCTTTCATTCCACAGAACTGCATCAGAATCTGTCATTTAACTCTACTAAAAAAATCTGAACTGTAAAATCCAGTCATGTGATGAGTTACAAGCAATCACAAATGATCAATGACATCAAACACTCATGTCATATGTCACCTGTTCAGGAGGTCGATTTACAACATTGCAACATCGTACTCTGCTGGACATCTGCAGTGTGACTGTGACTTTGGTCAATGAGTGATCTGTATTCAATCCTTCTACTTAGAGCGTGCACACTCCTCTCTCTCTCTCTATTAACACAGAACAATAATGTTCACATATTTACTGAATGCGTATGAGCCCAAGTAGCTCCACTTGCAGACAAGGTCAAAGAGAACAGATTATGGTGGTTCGGGAACATGTGCAGAAAAGCAAAACACAATCTGGTGAAGAAGATTTAGAACAGACCGGAAGAAGACAGGAGGAGACAACAGTGTCCAGCAAAGAAGTGGATGGATTGTGTGAGAGAAGACCTGTGAAGAAGGTAGGAGAATGACACTGAACCACGAGAGACTGCAACAGTTAACGCAACACCCCAACCCCATATAGAAAATGGGAAGGGGGGGTTGATGATGATGACAGGCTGGTAGCAACATTACTAATGGCAGGTATGACCCAGGCTGGCAAACTGGTAGTGGGTTAAGACGCAACGCAGGCCACAGAACAATACTAAAGTTCGATATGACCTAGGTTGGTAGCATAAGGCATGGCAGCCAGGCTGCCTGCGCACTGGTAACAAGATTAGACAGGATAAGGGATATCAGCAGCAGAAGTACAAAGGTGATCAGAGACGTCAACCGCAATCCTAGAGCGACTCATCGCAATCCTAGAGTGACTCGTGTGTGAATCAGCAGTAACCTGATTCACGCTAACAGCAAGAGCACTAAAAATCACACTGAACAGCTGATAAACAGAAAAGCATGGTACATCATTTCTACATTGTGCTGCACAAATGCCGACAGTATAATATGCCTTTATAGTGGTACTGAGCTTCTTCTCACCATACTGTTGCTGGAAACAGTTCCAGCAGGTTTAAGTCCCTTAACATCTTAATAGCTTTAGTTTGCCATTCAAAGAAAAAGCTGAGGTCTTGGCAGACATATCTGGCTAATAATGCCAACAGAAATCAACAGTGAAATGGAGTAAAGAAAATGCTGGTACCCAAATGATTTAAAGAGGTTTTCAAATCGATTTATCTTACTGCAGAAGTCGCCAAAAACAATTTGTGGAAATTATTTTAAGTGGATAAAATGGATATATTTTCATACCTAGAGACATTTTTTACTAAACCTGTTACTACAGTTGATAAGTTTAAAAGGAGGAAAAAATAACCAATGAAAGATATTTTAAATTAAGTCTGCTTCATCACCTAAAGGGACTCGTGTCAAAATAAAGAAAACAATACAGCAAATCCCTAAATGTTATGCACAAGCATGAAGAACACAAATAAAGAATCACCACAAAAATGAAAGAGCGACAAAGTGTTGTGTGTACGCCCAAGGCCTCCACCTTCAATGGCCCCTACCTTTTATATATTTAAACTAACTGTCTGGTCATATCTCATATCACGGGTAGAGTATGGGCATAGAGTTCAACATAACACTGTTTTAATGACATCCAGCACCCTCTTGTATAGATTCAAAACAGAACAAATGGCTTTCACTTACAGTCCAGTATCAACGCCATTAAACAATATGTATACAAAAGTAAACATACTTTTTACAATACTAAATATGCATAATTCCATGTTAATATATTTAACAACCGCAGAACTTGATCACTCATACTGTACTGCCTGGCACTTAGCACAGAGGATTAAGACTATGATCATTTAATGAGTTGCTTCCTGCAGTCCACGGTTTGAATCCCCCATCCTTCATTTGCCAAAAGTCACTTAACCAGACAGTGCTCTGGGGCAAATGGGAAACTAGGGTGGGCTCTTCAATAGTAACTACCTACAAACCTATTCAACTACAGTGACATCAGTTAAACTAACTCTCCCAAAACTTACTTGCTACAATAATTCCACATGATGCCCTTTTTTATTTTACTTGTCTACTCAGAAATATCCCAGTGATGAGTTGTCTTTTTATTTGCACTACCATTATGTATTATTTTTTTTCTTTGTTTGTAACTGCAATAAGACTCTTTATGGTGAGTTACAATGGCCTAGTGTTCTACTGTACTCTATTCACACCAGGCTTTGGGGAGTATTTATAATACTGTATTGTTACATAAGAGACTACAGTCATGATAATAACTGTGCTGTTATGGAGTATTACTGTAATCACCATCTCAAATGGGAAACCGAAACAGGACACCTACGATGAAACAAATACCCTGACTTCCTATGCATTACATCAGCAATGGATGACTTAAGAAAATTAAGCTCTGTTTAAATTGTAAGCCTTTTATATTCACAATTTATGATTTGCAGAATGCTTTTAGTTGTTGCTCACTGTTTAAAAAAATATTACAATTTACAGCAAAGGGTGAGAGACAAATGAAGTAGGTGGTCAGGAACGAAGAAATAGCTAAGCCGATAATATGTACTACGCGAAAAGTACAGTTTTGTACCTACCATAAATGTAGATGTCCGATAGGTATGCATCTGCAGTCATAACAAATGCGTTGTCCTGCCTCAGGCAGCCCTTCGGTCGGCCAGATTCCAAAGTCTGGGTCTGGCCTCGGCTGATGTCGCACTTCACCTGATGTCATAGCTCCTGGGGTATAAAGGCATCAGCCGACGCCATTTTCCTCAGTGATTCTTGCCCCAGATGCCAGGTGCCCTCTAGGAAGGCTAAATTTGGATAAATGCAGATAATTCCAAACAGTAGAAAGCAAAATATATATACATATATACATACAAACAAATACACCATAATAGATTCCCCCAGCTAGCTAAAAGAGGGGTAAGTACCCTAGGAATACCACAGAGGGGAAGGAGGGTGGGTAATCCTGACTGCAGATGCATACCTATCGGACATCTACATTTATGGTAGGTACAAAACTGTACTATGTCCTTCAAGGATGCATCTGCAGTCATAACATATGGGTAGAATACCATAGCCAAACTGGGGGAGGAGGCACTAAGATAATGATGGTGTATTTAAGATCCCTTGTAAAACAGCAGTTGCAAAACCTGCTCGGGATCTGGAGTATAAAGGAAGATTATAATGCTTGGCAAATGTATGCACGGAGCTCCAAGTAGCAGCTTCTAAAATGTCTTTGGTAGCCACTCCTCGTAGGAAAGCTGTAGTGGTGGCTGTAGCTCTTGTGGAGTGAGGCCTGATATTTTCAGGAGTTGTCTTTCCATGAAATGAGTAGCAGAATCGAATGCAATTACCTATCCATTTTGAGATTGTCTGTTTTGAAATTGCTTTTCCTTGCACTCCTGTTGCATATGCTACCAGAAGCTGGTCAGTTTTTCTGCTGGCCTTGGTTCTGTCCAGATAGTAGCGCAGTTGTCTGTGTACATCCAAGGTGTGTAGTAGTTTTTCCCCCCCTGTTCTGTGGGTTGGGGAAGAATGTAGGTAAATGTATGGCTTGGTTCAAGGATACCCTGGATACCACCTTTGGCATAAAAGTAGGATTGGTTCTCAGAGACACTCTATCCTGATGGAAGATAAGGAAAGGCTGCACTGCCATTAATGCCTGTAACTCAGATACCCTTCTTGCTGAAGTGATTGCTAGCAGGAAGGCAGTTTTCCAAGATAAGAACTGTAAGCCTGCTGTTGCTGCTGGTTCAAAAGGGGGAAGTGTTAATTTTTCTAGCACAAAATTGAGATCCCATGCAGGCAAAGGTGGTTTCCTTGGAGGCTTTACATTTTTGATCCCTCTCAAAAATTGTCTGAGGAGAGGATGAGAGAAGACAGGAGGATCCATGTACTCTGCTGAAATTGCTGATGCATGTATCTTAATGGAAGAATAGGACAGGCCATTGTGGAACAGTTCTGCTAAGTATTCCAGGATGTGTGCTAGGTTTGCTAGTGTGACATTTTCTCCCTTTTCTGCACTCCAAATGAAGAATCTTTTCCATTTGGCTGAATATGTTTTCCTTGTGGAGGGTCTGCAAGCCTCCCGGATAATGTCCTTAACCCTCTGAGATAAATCAAGTTGGTTTTGTTTTATGCAATTTTCCAAGCAGTTAGTTGCAGTGTTTTTAAGTTTGGATGCAGGGTCTTGTAATTGTTCTGCGTTAGAAGTAAAGGACATAGAGGTAGATGCCATGAATGCGTCCGAGACATGCTTCTCAGTAGCGGGTACCAATGTTGCCTTGGCCAGTCTGGAGCTATCAGAATTACCTTTGGCTGTTCCTCTCTGATCTTCAGTAGAACTTTGTACATCAAAGGAAGAGGTGGAAAGGCATATACTGTCAGGTCCTTCCAGCTGAAAGAAAGGGAGTCCACCCTCCAGGCTTGTGGGTGGTATACTCTTGAGCAGAATTTCTTCAGTTGGTGGTTGTGTGGGGAGGCAAACAGGTCTATCTCTGGCATTCCCCATTTCTGTGTTATGGTTTTGAAAATATCTGGATGCAGCATCCATTCGTGAGCATCCGTGGTAGTTCTGCTTAAGCTGTCTGCTAGTGAATTCTCTTTTCCTGGTACAAATCTGGCCTGCAGTTGGATGTTGAGATTCAGGCCCAAGTTCCACAGGTCCATTGCCGTCCGGCATAGAGGGTATGAATGTGTGCCTCCCTGTTTGTTGATGTACCACATGACTGTGGTATTGTCCATCCTTATCAGCAGGTGTCCTTGCTGGATGAATGGTCTGAATGCCTCGATTGCATGTTTCACTGCCAGCATCTCCTTTAGATTTATGTGTAGATTCAGCTGGTCTTGTGACCATAGGCCTTGGATACACTTGTCTTCCATGTGTGCCCCCCAGCCTAGGTCTGAGGCGTCCGTGGTAATCGTCTGCCTTGGATGTGGTTTGTGGAAAGGCAATCCTCTGTTTATCTGACAGGCCTGAGCCCACCACAGGAATTCTTTTTTCAGACATGGAATGATTGGTATCTGGGCTTCTAGACTGTGTCTGTGCTGAGACCATACATTCCTTAGGTACCATTGTAACTTTCTCATATGCAGCCTGGCATGTGGGATCAATATTATGCAGGATGCCATGTAACCCAGGGCCTGCAGGACTTTCCTTACAGTAAGCTGAGTTTGTCTTGTTAATGCCATGAAATAGACTGGTAGTTGCTTTTGTTTTTCCTCTGTGAGAAAAGCCATCTGAGTTATTGTGTCCAGTTCTGCACCCAAAAATGTTATCCTTTGGGATGGCACTAGTCGTGATTTTTGTATGTTGACTGTGTATCCCAAGGCTTGCAGCAGTTGTATGACATTGGCCAAATCCTTTATTAATTTTGTCTTGTTGTCCGCTTGTATTAGGCAGTCGTCCAGGTATGGGTAGATTTGAATTCCCTGAAGCCTGCAATGAGCAATTACTGATGCCAGGCATTTCGTGAATACTCTGGGTGCAGTAGATAAGCCAAAGGGCAATGCTGAGAATTGATAATGCTCTGATCCTGCAAGAAATCTGAGGTGTCTTCTGCAATCTGGTCGTATAGGGACATGCAGGTATGCCTCCTTGAGATCTAGAGTCACCAGCCAAGACTCCTTGCCCAACATGGGAAGAAGTTGCTGTAGGGTCAGCATTTTGAATTTTGGAACAATGAGGTATGTGTTCAGTGCGGACAAATTGAGAATAGGCCTCCATTGATTTTCTTTTCTTGGTACAAGGAATAGTCTGGAGTAAAATCCTTGGCCTTATTCCATATATGGTACCTTTTCTATTGCTCTCATCCTTAGTAAACTGATGATTTGTTTTAGAGCCTCTGATTTCTGGCTTGGTGGAAGGTTTGGCATTCCTCTCTTTTTTGGTAGAGTGTGGAAGTGAAACCTGTAGCCCTTGTCTATTGTTTGTAAAGTCCATTTGTCTCCTGTAATACAATGCCAATTTCTTGAGAATAAGGCTAGCTTTCCGCCCAAGGGTGCTTCCATTTGTTCCTTGGTAGGCGGAATCAGAGCCAAGTCATTGTGTCTGTCCTGTAGAAGTGGTTGCAGTCGCAGCTGCGGCGGCACTTCTTTGGTTGGCAGGTTGCCACTGACGACCCCTGTAGGCACCCCTAGATTGACCTCTGCCTCTTGGGCGTCTATTTCTGCCTCTCTGTGCTCTGGAGGTGTCTGGAAAGGACCAATTCTTTGAAGGCCAATTTCTGCTAAACCTCGGAGGTTGGACCTGCAAAAAATCCTTGACTGTTTGGACAGATTTTGCTTTTTTTTCCACTTTCTTTAGAACCTCCTGTGCAGGGGAGCCAAACAAACTTTGTTTCTCCATAGGGGCATCTAGGAGTTTAGACTTAACATGGTCTGGCAAGGATTGTTCTTTTAGCCAGGCATGCCTTCGAATCACTGCTCCAGTCATAGCTGATCTAAATGAAGCCTCCAGTGCATCATAGCCACATTTTAAGAAATGATCACTGACCTGCTGAGAGTTGTGTACCAAATCCTGAAGGGACTTACGGTCTAAAGGTTCAGGAGAGGACAGCTTTTTATTCAGCTGATCTAACAAAAATTCATGGTACTGTATCATGTGAAATTGACAGTTTAAAGCCCTGGCAGAAAGAGTAGCAGATGTATAAACCGTTTTACCCCATCTCTCTAATGCTCTTGATTCTCTTTCAGAGGGTAGGGGGTTTTGGCAGTGGCAGCTGCAAGACCTTTAGGGCCCTGAGAAATGGTTTCTGGGTCTGCAGCATGAGCCTTATACAAGTGGTAGTGAGAATCCGGGACCCTGTAGTATCTGTCAGGCTTTGCAGGGGCCGGGGGAAGAGAATCAGGGGCAGTACTGGCATCATTGTATGCATCATCAACAACTGATAGTACAGGTGGTATGGCTAAAGGCCTATGCTGTGGCAAGTGTAAAAAAGTCCTTAGCCTTTTCCTAGAATCAGAAAAATCCTGACCCTGCCATTGGAAGTGTTCCCTCATTGAGTGTAGGGTTTCCCCAAAAGAAAATTCTTCTGGAGGTGAGGCAGAAGGAATGGAGTCTTCTACATCAGAATCCTCATAAGGTGAGTACGGGCCTTCCTGATGGTCCGATACATCTGAACCATCCGAGGAGTAGTCAGAGGACAGAGGTTCAGGGGGTTCAGTCCTAGGCCTCTTTTCAGTTGGGGGTTGTGAGGCCCTGTCTGGGTGAGGATGGGTTCCCCTGATCAGAGAAATAAGGTCCTCAGCAAGGCTGAGAATCTGGGAACTTGAGGTAGGCCTGTGAGAGGGAGCTTTTGAAGGTAAGGCCTTGGAAAGTTTGGCTGCTTTAGCCCTGGAAAAGGCCTTGATAGACATAGAAGCAGGGGGTTTAGCTGCCCCACGTGCAGGAGTAGAGATGTCCAATGGAATAGTGTCAGACAACTCTTGTGTGCCTGCTACTTCAGCAGGAATTTCTGTAGCCGACTCAGCCATGGACTGTGTGGCCTCGGTAATCGGAGGCATGCTTTCAGCCGAGGGGAGAACCGAGGTCTCGGTTTCAGCCGAAACCGAGACACTCGCGGTAGGCCTAACCGTGGTTTCAGCCAAAAACCGCGGGCCCCGAGTGTCGGTCCTTTTCTTTGCGTTTTTTAGCTAAAAGTGTAGTCGGAGTCTCCGACGGCATTTTATATGCAAAAGTGGAGCCAAAAAACTCTTCTGCAAACTCCGACCGATGTCTAAGAGTCCGTCGGTTGAAGGAAGCACAGGCTAAACAAGCTGATACGTCGTGGTCTGGGCCTAAGCAAGGAAGGCAGTAAGAGTGGAAATCCTTATGAGGTATTTGTTTCCCACAAGTTAAACAATTATTTACTTTGTCTGACATCGGCTGAGGCAAGAAAGAGTCCCCTACGGGGTACTTAGCTTTTTAGAAATCTTCGGTACGCTGAAATCTCTGGATCTGACCGACCGGCACTTGCGAACAGCTTCTGCTTCGGGCACCGCACGGCAAGAAAGACTGAGGAAAATGGCGTCGGCTGATGCTTTTATACCCCAGCAGCTATGACGTCTGGTGAAGTGCGACATCAGCCGAGGCCAGACCCAGACTTTGGAATCCGGCCGACCGAAGGGCTGCCTGAGGCAGGACAACCCATTTGTTATGACTGCAGATGCATCCTTGAAGGACATCAGGGGACGGAGAAATACAAGGGACTTGGAAAAACAAAGATGATCTACGGTACAGAGCAGGGATGTCCAACCTTTTTGGCTCAGGTGCCACTTACCATAAATGGCAAGGTTTGTGAGGGCCACATTACCATGTCCAACATTTATTTGTCCATTCAAAGCAATTTGTTATAGAACATACCGAGGGCCAGAAAAAATGCTTCAGTAGTCAGATTGTGGTCGTAGGGCCACCTGTTGGGACATCCTTGGTTTAGAGAAATGGAGCCATAACAATGTCTCACATAACATTTATTCAATCAGCAGCACACCACTTAGCACAAAAAGTTCGGACAAAGCAAAACATAATAGGATGCAAGTACACAGTTAGGGACAGATTTTAATTATTGCTCTTATACACTTAGAAAGTTGCTAGAAAAACACACATTTTTCATTAGCATGGTTTTTCTGAAGGATATGAAGTCTGAAACTCAAATGTGTGTCATTATTTAGTGACTTCAGACCACAATGACTTTCTAGAAAAATCACAAATTTTATGAGGAATAGACCAAAAACTTGAGGCAAATATCTGAACATTCTGCAAAAATCTTGACAGCTGGGAGGTATGATCAGCAGTCCAGGGAGGAAAGTTTGCTGGGGAAAGATGAGACTGACAACAAACCATCTAAGTCAACATATCCATCCTTGGAATAAGAAGGGCAGCTAAATTCCCACTTGAGGATTACCCCCTTATGGAATGCCCAGTACTGTTGTAAAATGGAAAGGTAGTCAAGCAGCACCAGACTGACCAAGGTGGTGTAAGGCACTCTAGCCAAGCAGCGTGATAATGTAGAAACGTGCATCAACAAGCAGCTTCAAGTATCTAAACATTATACCACCGCTAACACAGAGAGGGACATTGAGAACTATAGGACGAAGGCCACTGTGCTCAGCTCTCACCTCTCCCTCCTGGCATCTTCTGATGCCTAATGTCAGGACCAGGGAAGGAACAAAGCACAAAATGTGAGACATTGGTGGACACTGTATAACAGCTGAAGTGAGAAGAGGTGGCCAAAAAACAAAAATGACAACTTAATGTACTTTGTGGAGCCAATCAGCTTCAAGTAATTCCTATGAGATGGGGAACTCTGGGACAATTCTCTTTTACTGTCACTGTGTACATTTCTAACACTCAGTAATTTACACAGACAATGACAATAGAAAATGAATGTCACTGAGGGACATTTCACACAGGAAAAAATGAAACTAACTTTAAATGAATTGAGTCAAAATTGCTCTTACAAAAATCATTTTGTGACTGCACACTGACATCTCAAATGCCTCCACTACATCTGACTTTTCTATTAAAATATTTCAAACTTTGCTGGAAAAGTTCACCCAGACTCTGCCACAGCTTGCTGTGAGGAAATGGTTAGTTTGCTTTTGATTTCTTGTAGTTTGTATTGCTTTCCTGTCTTTTTTCAGACAGAATCTAGAACAGGTTAATTAAGGAGTCACACATAAGTTAGAACAGGTCATTTAAAGTTAATCATCTGTGAACTGGGGGTGGAGCTAGGAACTAAACCTTCTATTTAAGGGGTAAAATAAAACATTTCAGAGCTTTACTGGAAAGGCTCACCCAGACTCTGACTGTTTGCTGTGAGGGTAAGGTCAGTTTGCTTTTGATTTCTTGTATTTTGTATTACTTTATTGCCTTTTTCTATTTTGTATACTATGCTTTGTTTTCTTTACACTGTGTTTTACTTGTGTTCTGCATTTAACTGCATATTAAAACTTGAAAAGAGACCACAGCTGTGTCTCTTGTGAGTCAGACAGATTTTTTTTCCACCCTCCTGACCTGTTACTGTTATGTTCTTAAATACCACTGACTTTCCAGCTGCCTGCCCCTTATGTTAATTTGAGCATATATCTCCCTCTCTCTCCTTTACTGGTTGGTGTGAGTAAGCTCAAAAACGATCATTTTGTGAAATCACTCCCCTTCAACTATTTAAATTTATTGGCCATCCCACGGTATTCTATACTACCAGAATACAAGTGTGCTCACCCCCTTCCAGTCTCTCTTGCTCTTTTAAAAATAGATGCTCTCCACTTAGACAGCTAAAACTTAAGTTACCCACTTTCATATCTAACTGCTTAGTGTACACTGCAGTGTTTAGGATAAATCATTTTTTTTCATCTTACCTTTAAAAATCTATTGCAAAGCCACCAGTTATTGGAGAGCCCACATTCTGCCTCTCAGTAGTTTTCTTGGAATTAGTGCTTCTGTTTTCTCCTGGTGAGAGAAGGCATTATTTTCTATAGACTGCTGATCACCAGAAAGCCTAATAACTGCTTTATAGGTGACAGCTTTGAATCTGTGCTTATATTCTGGTCCTGGTGAGAGAAGGAGCAGAGTGCATTGATTCCTGACTGCTTCTGGTTGGAGAGCGAGTGTCTGTGCCTAACATTCCTGACTGGTCTGGTTGCTATTCAAGGCATCTACCAGGAAAAGGCTACAAGCCTACAGACCCTTGCATCATCTGGGACAAGACTGTGGATCACCAAACAGGCTGTGGCCTGCTTCTCACCTTGGGATTCGTGCTAACACTTTGCTTCTGGTGAGAGAAGAAGCAAAGGAGCATTGTATCCCAACAGAATGAAGCTGTGGTGAGACCAGCATTAGTAGTAGCCATTCATGCGACTCCCCTCATTTCATCACTCTTGACAAGCTAATTCTTTGTTTTCGGTAAGTACTGCTTGATTTGTTTCTAACTTCAGAATATCCACCAAAGTACTTCATCCTTAAATTTTCATGGTCTATGTATTAGCTTCCCCTGAAGTGTTTGGCAGTGCTATGTATAGACTCAGGCACCCTGGGTAACATTTTTCCTATAAAAGCACAACTGAACTTTCTCCAAAACCTAGTTGCACACAGGACAACTAGTTTGCAGTGACAAGCAGTGTCCTCATAGTTGCAAACCGGATACTCCTGACAGTGATTGATATTCTCACTCCAACTGTTTAATCAATAAAAAGGGTCTGTTGCATGGATATGAACTTTCCTACTGTCTCCGTTACCGGCTTGGTGGATATGGGCATCCTGAGGCAATGCAGAAATTGCCTCATGTTTACTAACAACCAGTTAATTCTCAAACTGATATGGTATGTGAGAGATGTATTTACAAAATGTCACTGGAGGCAAAGCTCTCACATAAAAGTACTCCTGATGTCAATATGGTTGTCAGTAGTACACATGGTGCACCAATCCTGCACAATTCAAAGCAGACATGTCGATCCACATATGCTGAGGCACTTAACTGTAACCTTCCTAAACCACAAAGACATCCTAGACAAAGTACACATAACAAATACCCTCAGCAGTCCCAAATACACTCTTTCAAAACAACACTCAGATCAACACACAGAGCTACACCTCATGGAGCCTCTACATCTAAGCCCATAAGGCAAGCCACCACATAATCCAACATTCTATTCATTGGAGACTCCATCATGAGGCACACTGATGCCCCTCTCACCTGACAAAGGAGAAAGTCAGTCAGTTGCTTATCAGGGGGCAGGATCCACCACATTATGCATGCACTCAGGTCACTGGACCATAATTACTAATATGACTCAGTCATAGTCCATGTGGGAGTAAATGACCTGAGACATACCTCCCTAGACTACATGAAGAGAGACACCATGAAGCTCTGGGAATATGTCTCTCAGGCTGATATGAGCCTAGCACTGAACAGCATTTTACCTTCTCCAAGGATGATGCCACAATATGAACAAAAGATGATTGACTTTAATAATTGGTTTAGTTTCTGGCATCATTCTAAAAGGGTGCAATATTTGTCAGCATAGAAGGTGATGGTCAACAGACCACGCTGCTTTGCCAGGGATGGTCTGCACCTCTCCCCTCTAGGCTTTTGAATATTAGTAAAGGCACCCTGGAGAGAAAACCACAATCCAAATCCAAACTTTAATGATGCTTATGATAAAATCCAGTAAAACAACAACACCCACAAACTCTTAACGTTTTCACCATGTTTTTGTCTTGTAAAAACTTAATCAGTTGGAGTCTTAACAAAAAACTCCACTCCCTAGAAGCTCTCTTTACCCTAGAGAATGTCGACGTCTGTGCGGTCACCGAGACATTATTTAAAGCCACAGGGAGCACACTGACTGTGCTAGGTTATAATGCCTGCCACTCTTTAGGACAGCTACTTCACAGGCAGGGAGGAAAGGTGGAGGTGTCTCTATTTACATCAAAAACAAATATATTTAAAGGCTGGTCAAATAGGACAATGCAGTTGAGCTGCTCCATGTTCAAATTACCATAGGCAAAATTCAATACCACTTTCTTGCAAGCTATAGGGCCCCCTGTATGACCCAGAAAACCCATACCGTGTATTTAAACTTATTAGAAACACTAACCATCCAACCCAATACCATATTCATGGGTGACTTTAATAACCTCACTATTAACTGGGAATCCTATATGACGCCAAACATACAGGCACAGAGATTCCTGAATTTTGCAAACACAAATTCCCTGGACCAGATGGTCAATACACAGACTATGGGTGCAACCATACTGGATCTGGTTCTCACTAATATGGGAGAGTGATGTATACCCCCTAGTGTAATGCCTTCCCTGGTAAGGTCAGACCACAAAATGGTCTCCTTTGAAGTAAAAATAAAACCTGGACCCCTAGCTAAACCTGGAACATTCAGGAACTATTCTAAGGCTAACCTCCTGCTATTAAGTGAGGACCTGGCAAAATGTCAAGCCCTCATAAACCCTGAGAACACTGCTGCCTATGCAGAACTGTTCATAGAAACCCTGTACAAGCATGTTAATAGCTGTATAGAGGCAGCTGTACCAACCAGGAAGAAGTACAGAACTAACTCAAAAAACAACCCCCCCTGGTGAAATCACAAAATCAATAGGCTGTATAACAGGAGGAAGAAAATCATGGCAAAAATTAGGGGGTGCAGCACCCAGCAGGATAAAACACTCTCAAACTAAACAAACAACTTAGAGGACAAATAAAGTCCACCAAAGCCAAATTTGAGGTAAGTTTGGCCTCCCATGCCAAGGACAACCATAAAGCATTCTTTAGCTATGTCTGCAACCTCAAAGTAAATACACAATTTTGTGCAGAACTCATTGTAAATGGAGCCACCTATACTGAGCCAGAAGACATAACAAACCTCCTGGCTGATAAATTCAGCTCCAACTTTAGCCCTCTCTCCCCTTCAACCTTCCCTCAGGAAATATCAAATATAACTCTCCCCACTATCACTAGGGAACAGGTCCTTAATGCTCTCTCTAAGACCAAGGACACTACATCAGTGGGCCCAGATAATATTCCAGGATGCCTTCTAAATAACATGACACGTGATCTATCAGGGCCTCTGGAATTACTATTTAACTGCAGCGTCCAAACAGGTTTCGTGCCTCAAGAATGGAGAAAGGCAACAGTCATCCCTCTGCACAAAGGTGGGCCATCTACACACGTTGGAAACTACAGACCCATAAGTCTCACTAGTCTTGTATGTAAAGCCATGGAAAGACTCATGGAAATGATCAGTAGAGATATAGTAAACCTCCAGACACTGGACCCAACCCAGTTTGGTTTCGTCAAGGGCAGATCATGCCTACTCAACCTGGTGGACTTCTTTGAAAAGGTCACCAAAGCAATGGATGAGGGCAAAATTGTTCACACTGACTACCTTGACCTGGTCAAGGCATTTAACACAATACCCCACTCACGGATTGTTGACAAACTCAAGAGGTAAGGTACAAACCCATATGTTGGATAGCCAACCGGCTCACAGACAGTCCCAGGAAGTTAGAAATGAGGAGTCCAGCTCTACAAAGAGGCCAGTCACAAGTGGAGCTCCTCAGGCATCAGTCCTTGGACAGCTCCTTTTTGGCATTTACTTCTCAGAAGTCAAGACCAATGTCAGTGGTCTCTGGCTGACTAAATTTGCAGATGATTGCAAATTAGGACCGGTCATTGAATCTCACACTGACACAAATGTTCTCCAGGAGGGGCTGACACAGACAAACAACTGGTGCCAGAGCCATGGACTAAAATTAAATGCCAAGAAATGCATAATAGTATCCTTTGGGAAGTCATCCATCTCTGGTAACTATCATATTGACAACACACCCCTTAGAGTTGACCCAGTAGTCAGGGACTTAGGGACATACATAGTAATCTAGCCTTTGACCATCATGTGTCTACAGTGGTGAGAAAATCATTCTAAATTGCACAACTTCTAAACAAAAGTTATGGCATCTAAGTCCAAGTCATTGTTCCACTGTATTCGGCATTCATCACACCTATCATTGAGTACAATGCCCCCTTTGGTATGCACTAAAAGAATACAGGGCGTAAGCAAAATGTCCTATGCAGACCATCTCAAGGCCCTGTTCCTGTAGTCTGTCTCCTACAGGCTTTTGAGGGGAGATCTATGCCTGGCATACAAGGCATTGTCAGACCCCACTCTGATGGACCTCCTGCACAGCCACAAAACAAACAGCACCAGAATTACCCGTTCTAAAGACTTAAACCTTGCCTGTGATATAAATAGGTCCTGCTGGAGAGATAGGTATTTATCCCACATACTATGGATGGGAAACCGGAACTTCATCCCTGGTTTGGCACCTACATCTCTGACGGACACAGGTAACCTGTAAATGGTTCATCTTCCAAGCCCCTGCTTGTAAATGTTTCATCTCCCAAGCCCCTGTTTAAACTCATCAAGGGTACCAGAACTTGTCTGATATTTGGGATGCATGGCTAGGCTTAAACGGTCCTTGTGGTCATTAGCCTAGTAAACACCTATGAACCTATGACTTTTAAACGCTTACTCCTTTCAAATTAATTATTCCGTATTATGCTCCTTGCCCTGGTCCTTAACAACCTGATGCCACACCCTGCTATGATTCAACATCTAGTAATTTTTCTCCTCAAAAACAAGTATTGCCCACCAGGACCTGTCATACATAATTACAGAAATTAATGCAGCATCATAAGCAATTGTTGTATTAAGAAGCCAAGTAGCCCAGGTAAATGCAAATAAACTGTTAATAAAATATGTACAGGACCAGGACATTCAATTTAGTCACATTAACTGTGTGGGCAGGCGTCAGCAAGGCCACGTCTGCAGAGCATCATGGTAATCTCATTCCACAGCCAGAATGGGAAAGGGGCAATGCAAAATATATACCATGTACTGGATGCCTAGAACCCTCTGGCAGAACATGCACAATGCAGCTCACGCCTGTCTCTGCAACAAAAGAAAAAAAAAAAAAAAAACAGCCAGAAATACAAAGTAGGTACCTGTATGCCGGGGAGGGAGGTGACAGACCCCTGGAGTTCCATGATTAAATAGACAAGAAACCCAAGCATAACAACCTGAAACAAAGACACAAGGGCATTGACACACCAGTACCCACACAATGGAGGAGGAAAACAGAAAGCTTAACGTACAACGAGTCTTGAGTGTTTCTCTGTACGATGAAATAACATGGCTCTTTGGTGTTCAGCCACGTGTCAGCCATGGTATTCTGACATGACAATGTACATGCTGAAAAATATATATTATTTTTAAACTCAAAAGAGTTGCATGATTAGGGGATACTCTTCTGACCGGTATGTCTTACGAAACACTAATATTTTTAGCATTAAACCGAGATGTAATTAGACCTATGCGCTCTCCTAGTAACCTGAAATCACTTGCATAACAGACATACCACTGCTGCCAATGATTAACTTCTGCAGTCTGGAGTTATGACAAGCATTCCCACCCCGTGTATCCATGAATTCAAATTCATTTCTTTGTGCTTGGTAGGTCAGGAGAGCGTGGAATTCCCCAGTGAAAGTGGTTTTTAGTTCTGAAAGGAGAAGGCGCAGAAACAAATTGCAATATACCTGGAAATTTATCTTACACATACGTCTAGATATTTCAAATTGCAGATTGAGATGTATGTACTTGTAGAGGCACTTGTAAATTTCACTATTTTACACTTGAGTAAGACAAATACATATAAAATGTTTTTACTAATTAAAAAAGCCTGAGGGCCAGCTAGTCTTGATGTGAGAATAGCAGAACTAGGGAAATGTGGCACAGTAGAACTAGGGAAATGTGGCACAGTAGAACTAGGGAAATGTGGCACAGCAAAACTGGGGAAATGTGGCACAGCAGAACTGGGGAAATGTGGCACAGTAGAACTAGGGAAATGTGGCACAGGAGAACTACTGAAATGTGACAGCAGAACTAGGAAAATGTTGCACAGTAGAACTGGGGAAATGTGGCACAGTAGAACTGGGGAAATGTGGCACAGTAGAACTGGGGAAATGTGGCACAGCAGAACTAGGGAAATGTGACACAGCAGAACTACTGAAATGTGACACAGCAGAACTTGGGAAATGTGGCACAATAGAACTGGGGAAATGTGGCACAGCAGAACTACTGAAATGTGACAGGAGAACTACTGAAATGTGACAGCAGAACTTGGGAAATATGGCACAGTAGTACTAGGGGAAATGTGGTACAACAGAACTGGGGAAATGTGGCATTCAGCCACTCATAGGTTGGTACCAGGCTATCGGCTGTAGGGCCTGTACAAGCCTAGCCATAACAATTCCCTGGATATTTCTTCCCACAATATTTACTTCCCTGGACCCCTGTCTAGCAGGGTGGCTGACGTGATCCCCGGGGTGAATTTCCTATCTCCCATCCAATCATCAAGGTTCCTTCTGAAGAGGGCCAAGGAGGTGCTCTGCTTGACATGTATGGGCTGTCTATTCCAGAGTCTGGGGAGTCTGTGGGTCAGGAACCTATCCCTCCAGCATGTTTTGTTCATTGTGATGACAAGGTTTAGATCCCTGGAGCGTGTGGCTCTGAGGGATTGGGATTTCTTTAAGTGGAGCATGTTCAACATGTCGGGACACATTACATCACTAATAGTACCTGTGAAGTGTTACATGCAGCAACATCAACTGAATTTATAGTGTATTTGTTCTTTCATTTATCAAGATCATGGTGGTATCATAAGTTTACAAGTGCCGTGCTGTTTGACAGCGAGTTTCCTGGACGTATGGACAGTACAATAACATGCATGTCCTACAGAGATAGTGTTTAGCTTGTTTATACATCTGCAGTGTACTTTTTAAGTGTTACTGTGACATTTTTTCAGTGGGTAGGATGCACAAACTGACTTTACGTCACTTTCCTGTCCTTAGCGATTTAATGTTCACCATGACAGATTGCAGAACATGTTTTTTGTAGTGATCAGACCTTAAACACCTTTTCTGAATGTGGTACAGTGTGCAATTTGGGTGTAAAACAATTCATCTGCTCCCACTTATGATCAACATTAGGAAAGATTTGGTGCTGTTAATAAACTCAAACTTTTTAATGCTGAAAAGTTGCAGCATTAAAAGCACCTGCATAAATGGGTATTTAAATAGTCACCATTCAAGCATCATTCAGACTGGGATTAAATGTGTCTTAGAACCATGTGACACGTACACCAATCTGTCCCTCTTCTGATACTTTGTGTTTAGAGCTAGTCACAATTGTCAGACATTCTATACACATAAAAGTATCTATTACATTTCCTTCACAGTTATTTGCACCCAATACCTTGGGTTCATTTGTTAACTTCCTCCAGTAAATTCCAGCCTTGACTTGCCTATTTTCTATACCGTACTTGTAAATATACCTTTTAGAAAAATCTCCCTTCTCTATTATGGCACTGGGTTAGTTTTCTGAACTTTTCTGATGACGTAACACTGTAGCACTGCTTTAGGCAATACATCTCAAGACCCTAACACCATCTCTGTGAAGTAACATTTCCCAATGTCCATCTAAAAATGTACCCTTCCACGCTGACTGTCCTTTTCTTCAGTTACACCCTTCTTCCTGCCACCCAAAATACGTGCTCAATTAAAAGTCCACTCTTTCTTTGTGCCTCTAATCTACAGACACAATCCAGTCTTTCTGTTACTCTGCTCACACCCTGCCCTTTTTCATTTCCTTCACCCTTATGATAACATTGCACTGCATGCTGTTTTGGCCTAAAGAGCCTTCAACTTTGTGGTTAACTGTATAAAACATTCGCCTGTGCTTTACTAGTACTCTGTATGATGCAAGGATCATGTGACCATCTCTATACTCTACTCCCTGCAATAAGAATTCATTGATAGGTGTATGTACTATAGAGATCTGGGAACGCCATACAGAAAAATGTCTCTGTAAACCTACACAGGAGCTGACTACACTACTAACCAGCATTACACGAGGGTGACAACATCACTAACCAGCATTACAGGAAGGTGACTACATTACTAACCAGCATTACAGGAAGGTAACTACACCACTTACCAGCATTACATGAGGGTGAATACACCACTGAACAACATTACAAACAGGTGACTAGACCACTAACCAGCATTACATGAGGGTGAATACACCACTGAACAACATTACAAACAGGTGACTAGACCACTAACCATTTTACATGAGGGTGAATACACCACTGAACAACATTACAAACAGGTGACTAGACCACTAACCAGCATTACATGAGGGTGACTACACTACTAGCCAGCATTACTGGAAGGTGACCACACCACTGAACAACATTACAAACAAGTGACTAGACCACTAACCAGCATTACTTGAGGGTGACTACACCACTAACCAGCATTACAGGAAGGTAACTACACCACTTACCAGCATTACATGACGGTGACTACACCACTGAACAACATTACAAACAGCTGACTAGACCACTAACCAGCATTACATGAGGGTGACTACACCACTAACCAGCATTACAGGAAGGTAACTACACCACTTACCAGCATTACATGACGGTGACTACACCACTAACCAGCATTACATGAGGGTGACTACACCACTAACCAGCATTACATGAAGGTAACTACACCACTTACCAGCATTACATGAGGGTGACTACACCACTAACCAGCATTACATGACGGTAACTACACCACTAACCAGCATTACATGACGGTAACTACACCACTTACCAGCATTACATGAGGGTGACTACACCACTAACCAGCATTACATGACGGTGACTACACCACTGAACAACATTACAAACAGGTGACTAGACCACTAACCAGCATTACATGAGGGTGACTACACTACTAACCAGCATTACAGGAAGGTAACTACACCACTTACCAGCATTACATGAGGGTGACTACACCACTTACCAGCATTACATGAGGGTGACTACACCACTTACCAGCATTACATGAGGGTGACTACACCACTTACCAGCATTACATGACGGTGACTACACCACTGAACAACATTACAAACAGGTGACTAGACCACTAACCAGCATTACATGAGGGTGACTACACCACTAACCAGCATTACAGGAAGGTGACTACACCATTAACCAGCATTACATGAGGGTGAATACGTATGGCGGATTGTAATCCAAGACACATCACTACAATCTTTGTGACATGAATGTAGTTACCATGGTGTCAACACAGTCCCCATTATTTCAGTGTAGTTCCCATGAGGTCAAAATCCTGAAAATGTCACCACAAACATGAAGAAAAGTACAACAGTCCCTGTGAATTCACTGTCATAACATCTGATGTCCTGGCAGATCTTATGATGTCACCACAGTCCTTAATATATAACTGCAACCCCATGATGTCCCCACAATCCTCTGATATCACTGACACCTTATACTACATGAGATACCCATTAAGTTACTGCAGTACTCCTTACATGACATCAATGCATTCATAGCTTTCAACTTCTTAACACTAGAATATTCTGGCAAACCAAAAAGAATGGAGAACAAAGGCCCAGAAATAGGGACAATTTTAACAGTTGCTGTTATAAATTTATAAAGTTACAAGAACAACTGTTTTTGGAATAGCATGCGTTTTTTCAAGGGTATGAAGTCGGAATTTCAAATGTCCATTAGTATTCAGTGGCCTTTGGTCTTCAATGATTTGACAGAAAACCACAGATTTTATTAGGAACAAACCAAAAATATGAGGCAAAAATCTGGACATTCTGTGAAAATCTGGACAGTTGAGAGGTATTACTACATGCCACATAAGGGCCATGACAGAAAGTTGAAAAATGGCTCTTAAGCAGCAGTCAGTACCAAGAAGGGCATAGTATGAGGACAACAACAATGACCCAATATAGACCACTACCTCATTTCTAAATGAAATTCAGCAACAATATTAACTCCGAAGTTCTAGGTCTCAACTGTCCAAATTTTCACAGAATGTCCACATTTTTTATTCATATTTTTGGTCTGTTTCTCATACAATTGTAGTTACCTGGCAAATCACTGACAAAGCATTGAGGAATGAAGTCTGAAAATAATGGCAGACATTTTTTGATTTTCAGACTTCATATCCTTCAGAAAATTCATGGTAATGTAAAACATGTTACTCAATCAACTTTCTAAGTTTGCCAGAGCAATACTTAAAAAGTGTCCCTATTTTTGGGCCTTTGTCCCCCAATTACTTGTGGCTTTGTCTAGATTTCTTGCTGTAAGAGGTTAAGAGGTATGCTGGGATCACACTGCAAATATTGCCAAGGGAAACTGAATTAATCTATATTGTTTACTACCCAACTCCCCCCACACCCAAGTCGCTCACTAACCCAACTCAGATTGACTTGGTAGTAGTCAGAAATTTGTCTCTGTGCCACAGACCTGGGCAAGATAGTGTAACTTACATGTGGTAAGTTACAAGTCTTTTAACTGTAAGATAAGCATATTCAAAATTAGCACTGAAGAGACAGGCACACATACATTAATAGAAAACAAACCAAATTAAGATTTTACATTTTCAGCCAGTATACGGTACTTGTATGTCTCGTTTCTTTTTAACAATTAACATCCACTTGAACATTACGTACACTTCTCAGTTCCTGCCTTCCCTTAAACTTCACTCCTCCTTCTGAACATTATTCTGCATGCACTGCTCCCACAAATTCCACTTCCTTCTATGTCACTTGCTCCCTCCCTTTTCTAAAGATCCTACCTCCAGTTCTTTTATCTTCTTTACAGATTTCAACACTTCGGTTACAGTTCGTTTACATTTTGATTTCCTTTTTCTAGTAAATGCTTTTTGGTAGCCAACAGCATTAAACTCAGTGTGGCCTTAATTCATTTAGACAATTCAAATCCTGTGTCCCACGTCAAAATAACATTTTCCTTAGTTAGACCCATTTGCTCCCCCAACGTAGCTGACAGATTACTCTGTAGGAATTTTTAAACTTGCCAGCTCATTACACTTCCAAAACACATGTTCCAGTTACCTCCTCCTTCCTCATCACACCTCTAACATTTGCTACCTACCCAAGGAGAAATTTTTTGAAGTCTGATTGGGATATAAAAATGCCTCTGCAAACACTTTCAAACAATAACCCTAAACCTTCTGGAGTTTGCTGCATACTTGGGAGCCATACAAATGTCCCTCCCATAAAATGTTCCTTTGTACATTTCCTTTCCAGTAACTCTTCGGTCTTGTCTAACCTACACTGACCGATTCATATAGTTATCAGGCAATATCTTATACGCCCGACCAGTTATCCCAATCGTTATGAGGCAATATCTTATACGCCCGACCAGTTATCCCAATCGTTATCAGGCAATATCTTATACGCCCGACAGTTATCCCAATCGTTATCAGGCAATATCTTATACGCCCGACCAGTTATCCCAATCGTTATCAGGCAATATCTTATACGCCCGACCAGTTATCCCAATCGTTATCAGGCAATATCTTATACGCCCGACCAGTTATCCCACTTTTAACTGTTGCTTCTGTTGTAGATTCAACTAAAAACTCTACCAGAGCAGGTATTCCGTTCTCTCTGCTTCTACTCCATTATCAATCCCTGCTAGGGAAGGTGGTCTCTCACCTGCAGACAAATTTCTTCTTGGTCTCATCGCACTCATTCCCTCTCTAGTTATTGCTCACAATGCTTTGGCTCCTTTTCCAAATTTTTTCCAGTAAATTCCAGCCTCCTCTTGCCTACTTTATGTATCCCATACATACCTACTTACAAATATCAATAATGACAAAATCTCCTTTTTCCATTCTCATGTTGGCTTAGTTCTTTCAATAGTTTTGGTACTTTATGAATATAATATTCTGTGTGGTGGTTGTTATTCTTCTTAATCTGCATCCATAATCCTAGTCTCTCTTTATTTCTAAGACTCCCCCCTTTCAGCTTTGTGAGTGAATTATTGGTGCCACTATGCAGTTCGGAGAGGGGACCGCAGTGTTCATCGACAAGCATAACCACACCTGCCTGGTAGAGGTGAGTCTTCAGCTTTAACAGCAGAACAGGCAAGGTGTTTGCACTGATATCTAGGAAGTGGGCAAGCAGGACGACATCACTGAGTGAACGCAAACACATCTTAATGTTACAGAAAAGAAAAAATTAATTCTTCTGAAACCTGGATAAGGGCATCCATCAATCTGACTTCATCCGGCCACATAACTGCCCGATGAAACACTCAAGCTCGCACAGCTTCCGTACAGAGTTCCAAACGAAAATTCCTTTAGATGGGTGATAATGCCTCTCATAACGATTAAACTACAGATGATAGTTCCTAGTAGTCATGGAGGGCAGGAGAAGAAAATGTTGCTGGAAGGCCAGACTAAGCTTTGGCACATTTGGTAGAGTACATAGACATACAACTGGAAATGGGATGACTAGATTACCTGGCATTGCCACCATACAAGTCAGGACATGAGGAAGTTGTTTGGCAAGTAGAAGTGACGTACTTCACTGTCACCACCTTAGTAACTTTAGGTATTTATGAGTTATGAACAGAAAGGCAACAAGATGCATACAGCCTCCTGGAAGTATTAACACACAGGTCCAGACACCTCCTTAGCAAACTGAAAGCAGCACCCTGCTGCAAAGTCTTGCACTGTCGGTCCTCTCCCACCTAATGTTTGGCAGATAGCATACCTCTCAATGTCATGGAAGAAGAAGAATGCTAGACAAAGCCAAAAATAACGGGGGACAAAAACATCAAATCAGAGATGGACTTTTTAAATACTGCTCTTATAAAATAGAAAATTGATAAAATAATAGGTTTTGCATTAGCATGCAATTTCTGAACGGTAGGAAGTCTGAAATTGAAATGGCTGTTACTATTGACTGACCTCGGTCCTCAATCAGACCAAAATATGAGACAAAAATCTGGACATTTGTGGACTTGTGGACAGCTGAGAGGCATGAGGCAGCATTTTAATCACCCCCCTAGCACTCTAAGGGATTTGTTAAATGGGGTCGCTCTCACAAACCACCTATTCTGCTGTTTTGGTGCCATCTATAAAAATTGGACAATCCCATGGTATCACACCTTAGATGAACTTGTAGCTTACATCTCATATCATTTCTGACACAAACTGAACTTCAGCTGCCAAGGACATCCCTGTAACAACCATGTATTTCAGCTCAGCAGTCATACCCTCTTCACATAATACACAGTCGGTGGCAGCAGTAGGTCCAGTTGCTCATACGTAACTTGTACAAACACTTACAGCCCTGGTTCTCTTGTTATGCCCTGCACAGAGCTATAGCCCTGGTTCACTGGATATGCTCTGTTCCATCAATACAAGACAACCTAATTATGATATTCCTAACAGTGGTTTATCTCTGTAATTTTACCATATTAATCAATGTTCCTTGCTGTCCCCATGGTGTTGTATATTTCACAGTAAAGTAAAATGTCAACAATTAAACAAAACAACCTGAGACATAACTATTTCTTTCTGGCAAAACTCCTAAATGGCAATCTAATCTCACTTTGTTTGCAGTTACCCAGCCAACCAACTAGAACATAACCCCTTTTAATTTTACAGCCCCCCTTTGAAGATCCCAGCTCTTCTGCAGCTCACCATTCACCTACTGTGACAGACCCCGTTCTGCCCTCCCCTCATAACCCATACTGCCCTGTAATTAATCACTTCCAATACCCTCCCTCCCAACCCTCACTACTATCAGTACTCTTCTCTGTGCCCCCTCTCATAACCAACACTGCCCAGCTCTCCTTACCGTACCTCTCAAAGCCAAAAATAATGGGGGGGACAATTATTAAATCTTGCTCTTATAATTTAGAAAATTGATTGGATAACAGATTATGTATTAGCATGCATTTTCCAAAGGGTATGAAGTCTGAAAACCCAAAGCCTGTCATTATTTACTGACATCAGTCCTCAATGATTTGCCAGTAAACAACAAATTTTATGAGGAAAAGATCAAAAATATGAGGCAAAAATCTGGAGAGCTGATAGTTATGCACCTTGCCCCCTCCTTGTACCCAATACCTACCAGTCTATACTCCCCACTGTGCTAAGGTTGCCACCTGTTCTGTTATCAGCAGGAGACTCACAGGTTGAGCTGTCTCAACCCATTGCCCACTATGAAAAGTAGTGGGACTTGAAAAGTCCTGCTTTTCACGATCACACTGAATCACCATATAAAAGCTCAATTACTTCCGGCTTTTCAACAGCAATTCACTTACATCACCAACCGGACCAGCAGGCAGAGCTATACCCTGTTAGGTCCAGATGCTTTAAATTGTGCAGCAATTGGCTGCAAATCATGAAGGGGGTGGGGACTGGGGCAGAAAGAGCCCTGTAAAGATTGTGGCTGTAGACTGGTTTGTTTTTAGCGCTTCTACAGCTGTGAATTAAAAAGACAGATTTTTTTTTAATGAGCCAGCCATCAATCCATTCATCCAGTCAGCCAACAAGCAATCCATCCATTCATCCAGCCAACCATACATCCATCTAGTTAGCCATTCATGCAGCCAGCCAGCTATTCATTTATCCAGCCAGCAATCAAGCCATCCATTCATCCATCCACCCATTAATTCATCCATCCAGCCATTCATCCATCCAGCTGCTACTCACTCTCACCAACCAGCTAGCCACTCTAGCAGCCAGCCAGCCAGCCACTTCAGCAGCCAGCTAGCCACTAAGCCACTCCAGCAGCCAGCAAACTAGCTAGCCACTCCAGCAGCCAACCAGCCAGCCAGCTGTTGTCCCCATAAGAGTACCTCCTTCACCACTCCTGTGATGATGTCATGGTAGAGGGTTTGGTCAGTATCATATTGGCCACACCCCCATGTCTCACTTTGGCCCTCTTAAAAGGTGGCAATCCTACACTGTGCAATTCCTTTTAGCCCCCCCCCCCCACAAGGGTGTAGCCACCCTTCTGCAATGCTCACATTTTTTGGAATAATTTACTTATTTTGTACAATGAGAAGTGCTAGAATTTACATTAAAATAATGTGTGCATATTTGTTTTGTATTTATTTTATTATGTCATTTCAGAAGGTCTTTATTCAGTACTGTCCAGACATATGAATTATATGGGGGTGGGAGTGGGGGGGCTACAACTGGAAAAAAACTACATTGTGGAGAATGCTTTACAAGTCCAGAAATTGTGGTTACACCTCGCTGCGCCTCTTCTCCTATCCCACACTGCACTCTGTTCATTGTTGTTTTCTGGTCCCATTCCTGCTTGAACTCAGGCAGTGAACACCTGATACCCCACAAGTGTTTTAGTCAGTATTCAATCGACTTCCATGACCCACCCTCATGTAACCCCAGTAGATTTGGGTCTCTCTGCAACAGGAAAGAGTCATCATATTAATCAGTTGGTGGGGGGCGTTTCCTGAATGCTGCCCTTGCTAGGTTTGGTCAACAGATTGTAATTGCTAAGCTAAACAATACATGCCTCCCCCGATTTCTTCTTATAAACTCTCTTGCATGTCCAAGCTCTTGGCCTTAAGCAGAGGACATTGCAGCAGCAAAATGATTCCCTTAGAAGAAAAGTAAGTAAATTAGCAACTAGTCACATGACACCCAATTAGTACACCATCTGGCTTTTCGGCCATTAAGTGGAGCTAGGACAAGCAGACACCCTACCCCTGTACTAACAAGATGGCACTGCAGTCTATTTCTAAGTTAAGATATGCTTTCCACTCTTCCCAAATGCCTGTTCAATTCAACATACCAGTGTCATGTTGACTAGTACAATCCTCTTGTGAAAGCCTTGTGCTTCCCCCAAATAACAGTACACAATCAGCTAACACTCAGACCTTCCCCACTCCAGGTACTATAACCATGTGAAGATGTACTGGGAGTAGATGGGATTAGCCAGGTAGGTGTTGTAGACCATGACATTAGGATCACAGCATATCGAGCAAAACTGTCAATTACCAGGAAGGTGCCCCATGTCCATCTTACCTAGTTTTGTCCTTACTAATTACTGTTGCAATCTCTTTCTTCATAGAAATCCTTTAAAGTTTTCTTTATCATTAAGACACGGGGAATTGCAGGCATCTAGCCTCAGTTGTGAGCGATATTCCCTCTAATCAAGTTTATGTTCTGGATCAAATCTGCTGTGAAAATTCTTAACTTCATCAATAACAATAAAACTAGGTTTACTTTCACATAAAAAGGTGATGCTAACAGAGAGCATTCTTGTTGTTGCATATCTCAGCTACATGCAAATATTCCTAAAGTCTGCAATGCAGCTCTGTGGTCTCAGCTACATGCAAATATTCCTAAAGTCTGCAATGCAGCTCTGTGGTCTCAGCTACATGCAAATATTCCAAAAGTCTACAATGCAGCTCTGTGGTCTCAGCTACATGCAAATATTCCTAAAGTCTGCAATGCAGCCCTGTGGTCTCAGCTACATGCAAATATTCCTAAAGTCTGCAATGCAGCTCTGTGGTCTCAGCTACATGCAAATATTCCTAAAGTCTGCAATGCAGCTCTGTGGTCTCAGCTACATGCAAATATTCCTAAAGTCTACAATGCAGCTCTGTGGTCTCAGCTACATGCAAATATTCCTAAAGTCTGCAATGCAGTTCTGTGGTCTCAGCTACATGCAAATATTCCTAAAGTCTGCAATGCAGTTCTGTGGTCTCAGCTACATGCAAATATTCCTAAAGGCTACAATGCAGCTCTGTGGTCTCAGCTACATGCAAATATTCCTAAAGTCTACAATGGAGCTCTGTGGTCTCGGCTACATGCAAATATTCCTAAAGTCTACAATGCAGCTCTGTGGTCTCAGCTACATGCAAATATTCCTAAAGTCTACAATGCAGCTCTGTGGTCTCAGCTACATGCAAATATTCCTAAAGTCTACAATGCAGCTCTGTGGTCTCAGCTACATGCAAATATTCCTAAAGTCTACAATGCAGCTCTGTGGTCTCAGCTACATGCAAATATTCCTAAAGTCTACAATGCAGCTCTGTGGTCTCAGCTACATGCAAATATTCCTAAAGGCTACAATGCAGCTCTGTGGTCTCAGCTACATGCAAATATTCCTAAAGTCTACAATGCAGCTCTGTGGTCTCAGCTACATGCAAATATTCCTAAAGTCTGCAATGCAGCTCTGTGGTCTCAGCTACATGCAAATATTGCTAAAGTCTACAACGCAGCTCTGTGGTCTCAGCTACATGCAAATATTGCTAAAGTCTACAATGCAGCTCTGTGGTCTCAGCTACATGCAAATATTGCTAAAGTCTACAATGCAGCTCTGTGGTCTCAGCTACATGCAAATATTGCTAAAGTCTACGATGCAGCTCTGTGGTCTCAGCTACATGCAAATATTGCTAAAGTCTACGATGCAGCTCTGTGGTCTCAGCTACATGCAAATATTGCTAAAGTCTGCGATGCAGCTCTGTGGTCTCAGCTACATGCAAATATTGCTAAAGTCTGCGATGCAGCTCTGTGGTCTCAGCTACATGCAAATATTGCTAAAGTCTGCGATGCAGCTCTGTGGTCTCAGCTACATGCAAATATTCCTAAAGTCTGCGATGCAGCTCTGTGGTCTCAGCTACATGCAAATATTCCTAAAGTCTGCGATGCAGCTCTGTGGTCTCAGCTACATGCAAATATTCCTAAAGTCTGCGATGCAGCTCTGTGGTCTCAGCTACATGCAAATATTCCTAAAGTCTGCGATGCAGCTCTGTGGTCTCAGCTACATAGAAATATTCCTAAAGTCTGCAATGCAGCTCTGTGATCTCAGCTACATGCAAATATTCATAAAGTCTACAATGCAGCTCTGTGGTCTCAGCTACATGCAAATATTCCTAAAGTCTGTGGTCTCAGCTACATGCAAATATTCCTAAAGTCTACAATGCAGCTCTGTGGTCTCAGCTACATGCAAATATTCCTAAAGTCTGCAATGCAGCTCTGTGGTCTCAGCTACATGCAAATATTGCTAAAGTCTACAATGCAGCTCTGTGGTCTCAGCTACATGCAAATATTGCTAAAGTCTACAATGCAGCTCTGTGGTCTCAGCTACATGCAAATATTGCTAAAGTCTACAATGCAGCTCTGTGGTCTCAGCTACATGCAAATATTGCTAAAGTCTACAATGCAGCTCTGTGGTCTCAGCTACATGCAAATATTGCTAAAGTCTACAATGCAGCTCTGTGGTCTCAGCTACATGCAAATATTGCTAAAGTCTGCGATGCAGCTCTGTGGTCTCAGCTACATGCAAATATTGCTAAAGTCTGCGATGCAGCTCTGTGGTCTCAGCTACATGCAAATATTGCTAAAGTCTGCGATGCAGCTCTGTGGTCTCAGCTACATGCAAATATTGCTAAAGTCTGCGATGCAGCTCTGTGGTCTCAGCTACATGCAAATATTCCTAAAGTCTGCGATGCAGCTCTGTGGTCTCAGCTACATGCAAATATTCCTAAAGTCTGCGATGCAGCTCTGTGGTCTCAGCTACATGGAAATATTCCTAAAGTCTGCAATGCAGCTCTGTGGTCTCAGCTACATGCAAATATTCCTAAAGTCTACAATGCAGCTCTGTGGTCTCAGCTACATGCAAATATTCCTAAAGTCTGTGGTCTCAGCTACATGCAAATATTCCTAAAGTCTACAATGCAGCTCTGTGGTCTCAGCTACATGCAAATATTCCTAAAGTCTGCGATGCAGCTCTGTGGTCTCAGCTACATGCAAATATTCCTAAAGTCTGCAATGCAGCTCTGTGGTCTCAGCTACATGCAAATATTCATAAAGTCTACAATGCAGCTCTGTGGTCTCAGCTACATGCAAATATTCGTAAAGTCTACAATGCAGCTCTGTGGTGGCACTTTTTGCATAATAAGGTAAGCATGACATGCACCAAGCCACATAAGCCACAGTCTGCTGGGCCAAGGTGTGGAAGAACTGTGCTAGGAACTCCACCTTTCCTGGGGGGAAAAAGTCCCTCCGACTTTCTGAAGTCCATCAGGGTCCCTAAGAAAAAGCAGTGCCTTGGATGACATGAAGTGAGATTTAAGGAAAACGAGTGACAGTCCCTGGCTCTGAAGGTAATCCATAGTGGATTGAGGGTCTCCCTCCACCACCATCAGGGACAGTACCCATATGAGAAAGTCATCCAGATAAGAGTAAATGTGAATGTTCTTGGCTCTGCAGTAAGCATTAACTAGGGACAATCAGTTTGTAAAAATCCTGCGTGCTGTAGCCAACCCAAATGACAAACTGATAGTGGGAGCCCACTCACTTCAAACTGGAGAAAGTATATGAGCATTCTGTGAATGGGGATACGTGGTTTTGCATTTCTGAGGTCTAAGGTAAAGCATTCTTGATTCTATGATAACTCTCAGAGCTTGAAGAGGTAAGACAGTCTTGCAAGTTAAGCCTTCACAGGCCTAAGATGGACTTCCATGGATCCACTCTTTTTGGAACTAGTAGCAACCTACAGTAGAATCTCTGGTTCTGGTGCCCTTTGGTATAGGATGTACTTACCCCAGCTGGAGAAGCTCTTCCAAGAATGGCAGTACATCTTGGCCTCGTGTTAGACGGGTGATATCTGACATTTTTTGGTCATCTCAAAAACTTGTGACACTCACCTGCTTCCAGTTATACCTTCCCGGTTTATTAAAAAAGTGGGATAACATCCTTGACATCCTAGGGCTGGAGCTAGGGTCGGCTGAAAGTACAGTGGTGTAAAATCTTAACATAACAGTCAATGTTCTTCTCTTCACTGTTGCAGTATTCTTTATAGGGATTCCCTGCCAAGAGCGGCCTGACATCTGGCCAGTATACCAAAGCCTTTTGGTTGTAAAGGCTACGCTCTATATCACATGTATGCTCCCTGTGCACAGTGTAGGGCATAAAGGTGATGTCTGGATGTACCATTCTCAGAACTGAAAAGCCCCAGTAGGAATGACAGTCCAAGGATACAAGCAGGTAACAAACATATCCAAAATGAAAAAGGACCAGGGAGAGGAGGGAGGGAGTGAATACTGCAACAGTGAAGAGAAGGACATGGACTGTTATAGTAAGATCTTACACAACTGTTCTGTGTCCTTCCATGTCACTGATGCAGTATCATTACAATAGGGAGGGGGCAAAAGCTCAGGAAGAAGGCAGGGAGGAGAAAGGACCAGCAGAGCCCTCTAGGAAGCCAAGGAGAATGACTCTGGCAAAGTCACCTCTGACCCTAGAAATCACATCTAACTTACAGTGCTCGGTAAAGGTATGCACAGAAGTCCAAGTTGCTGCCTCAAGAACAGAATTATTATCTTAGCCCTTGAAAAAAGCACCAGAAGAAGCCACAGCTCTAGTGGAATGAGCCTTAAAAGAAAAAGGAAGGCTCTTCCCATGAAAAGAATACCGAAAAGAAATGACTTTAGAAATCTAAGAAGAAATAGTTTGCTTAGAAACAGCCATACCTAAGACCTAGGATAAAAAGAAAAGTACAGTTGTGTACACTTACCATAAATGTAGATGTTTGAGTGTATTCACTGTTGCAGTTATCACATTTGGGTTATCTGCCTGCAGGTAGCCCTCAGTCGGCCTGAATACCAGAGTCTTGTGATTTCTGCGTCGGATGCTGTCGCTTCTTCCATGACGTCAGGTCGTCAGGGGTATAAAACATGCAACCAATGCCATTACACCAGTTTTTCTTGCCCCAGATGTCAGGTACCCCCAAAAATAGGAAGCAATTACATGGTATGGAACACCCCCAGCAAAAAGCAAATACACATGATATAAGAAATGCCAAACAACAAAGATAGGTAGAAGTAAAGATAAGTCAGGGGGCTGGAGGGAGGGTAGCCAGGACTGCAACAGTGAATACACTCTAACATCTACATTTATGGTAAGTGTACACAACTGTACTATGTTCTTCGTGTTTCACTGTTGCAGTCATCACATTTGGGTTGATTATCAAAGCTAAGGAAGGGTGGAGGTAGTTAAGAAGCATTAGGGCTGGCAATCAGGCCCTGTAAGACTGCTGTGGCAAATCCACCTCTGGATTTAGAAAAGATAAGTAAGTGGTAATGCTTGGTGAAAGTGTGCACAGAGCTCCAGGTTACAGCTTCCAGGATGTCCCTGGTAGGGACTCCCCTGAGAAATGCTGTAGAGATTGATGTAGCCCTAGTGGAATGTGTTCTGATCCCCTGTGGGGTAGGTTTCCCATGGTGCTTGTAACAGAAATGGATGCAGTGTGCTATCCATTTAGAAATGGTTTGCTTTGAAATGGCCTTGCCCTCTGCCCCTACAGCAAAGCTGACTAGCAGCTGGTCAGACTTTCTGAAATGCTTAGTGCTGTCCAGACAGAACCTGAACTGCCTGTGCACATCCAGGGAGTGTAGGATCCTTTCCCCTTTATTCTGGGGATTAGAGAAAAAAGTAGGCAAATGAATGGACTGGTTTAAAGCCACACTAGATACCACTTTTGGCATAAATGATGGGTTAGTCCTGAGGGAGACCCTGTCCGCATGGAAGATAATGAAGGGTTCCACGGCCATAAGGGCCTGCAATTCAGACACTGTTCTTGCTGATGTGATGGCTAGAAGTAAAGCTGTTTTCCATGAGAGAAATTTTAACTCAGCTGTGGCAGCAGGTTCAAAGGGCGGAAGTGTCTGGTTTTCCAATACAAAGTTAAGGTCCCAGGCAGGAGTGGGAGCTCTCCTGAGGGGGGGGGGGGCTTAAATTCTTGGCTCTTCTCAGGAACTGTTTGAGCAGAGGATGAGAAAAAAGGGGTGGCTCAGTATTATAATGAGCTGAGATGGCAGAGGCATGGATCTTAATTGAAGAGAAGGATAGGCCTTTGTGGAGCATTTCTGCTAAGTACTCTAGTAATGAGGGAAGTTGGGCACAGTTGTGTCCATTCCCTGAGACTGGCTCCAGGAGTAATATCTTTTCCACTTTTCTGAAAAGGATTGTCTCGTACTAGGCCTCCTTGCCTCAAGAATGACATCCAGCACCTGCTTACTGAGAGTTGCTGGAGAAGAATTCAGTGGATGAGCCAGGCTGCTAGGTTCAGGGTCTGTAGCTGAGGGCGCAGAATCTGGCCCACCTGCTGGGACAGCAGGGAAGGAGTCTGAGGCAGGTGCCATGGTTGCAGCACTGTCAGGCTGTGCAAAATAGGGTGCCAGTCTGGTACAATCAAGATAGTTCTTGGCTTGTCCTGTTTGATTTTTAGTAGAACCTTCGAGAGGAGGGGCAGAGGGGGAAAGGCATAGATTGAGAGGTTTTTCCCAGGTGAAGGACAGGGCATCCACTTTCCAAGCTTGGCTGTGGGGAGTTCTGGTGCAATATTTGCTCAATTGATAGTTCTGAGGGGAAGCAAATAGGTCCACCTCTGGTGTACCCCACCTATGCCTCAAATGCTTGAATATTTTGGGTTCCAGTTTCCACTATTGTGGGCCCATGAGATTTCTGCTTACGTCATCTGCCAGTGAATTTAGTTTGCCTGGCAGGAACTGAGCTTCCAGGTGCACTTGGCTGCTCAAGGCTGTGTTCCACAAAGCCATGGCTAATCTGCAGAGTGGGTAGGAATGGGTTCCCCCATGCTTGTTTATGTGCTACATAACTGTGATGTTGTCTGTCTTTACCAATAGTTGTCCTAGAAGAATAAGGCCTTTGAAGGCTGTCAGAGCATTCTGTACAGCTAACATTTCTTTTTGATTGATATGCAGGTGCATTTGACTTGGGTTCCACTTGCCCTGAATGCAGTGCCCTGCCATGTGAGGCCCCCATGTACAGTCTGATGCGTCTGCTGTTAGGGTTTGGGTGGCAGGGGGTAGAGTGAAAGGGAGTCCCTTGTTGTGGTTGCAGGCCTCTGCCCACCTAAGGAACTCTGTCCTTAAGCAAGGAATTGATAGGAATCATTGTTTCCAGGTCCTGGGAATGTTGACACCAAAGACTTTTTAGGTACCATTGAGGTTTCCTCATATGCAGTCTTGCATATGGAATTAATAGAATACAAGAGGCCATGAACCCCAGGGCTTGCAGTATTTTTCTTGAAGACAGCCGGGTTTTGGTGGCCAGTTCATTGAAGTAGTTTGTCAAACAAATTTGTTTCTCTGGAGTGAGGAAAGCCATCTGGGAAGTTGTGTTCACGCTTGCTCCCAGGAATACAATCTGTTGGCTGAGTACCAGCTGTGATTTCTTTTCGTTGATGGTGTACCCCAGAGAAGTCTCTTTACAAATGCCAGGTGCTGGAGTAGCAAGTCCTGACTATCCACCTGAATCAGGCAATAATCCAAGTATGGGTAAATCTGAATGCTTTTCTGCCTGCATAGAGCCTGCTCTTAAGCATAGGTATTTCCTGCAAGATTCCCTTATGGGGATGTGCAAATAGGCTTCTTTTAAGTCTAGGGTTGCTAGCCAGGAGTCCTTGGCTAGCATAGGAAGGAGCTGTTGGAGAGTTAGCATTTTGAATTTTGGAACCACCAGAAAGGTGTTGAGAATAGACAGATCCAGGATAGGACGCCAAGAGTTTTCTTTTCTGGGAACCAGAAACAGCCTGGAATAAAAACCTTGTCCCCTTTGTTCTGCTGGGACTGGTTGAATAGCCTTGATGCTAAGAAGAGAAAGTACTTTCTTTTGGGCCTCTGCCCAGTGGTTTTGGGGGAAGTATGGCCATCCGCTTAGGGTTGGGAGTGAGTATAAGTGGAATCTGTATCCCTGGGAAACAATGTTTAAGATCCATCTGTCTTGGGTAATGTATTCCCAGTTTTTGGCATGCAGGGCAAGTTTCCCTCCTAAAGTTGCAAGCACTTGGGCACGGCTTGGAAGGATAAGTCATTGTGCCATTTTACCATAGGATGGTGGCTTACTACTCCCTGTTTTGGTCATGGGAGCACTCCATTGCTTAGATTTGTGCATAACCTGAAGCTGAAGTCTTGGTGATCTGCTGCCCCTGGGCTTGGACTGAGAAAGCCTTGAAAGGACTGGAAAAGACTAGTTTTTTGAAGGTCAATGTCTACTGAATCTAGGTGGCTAACAGTTTGCATAGATTTAGCTTACTCCTCCATTCTTTTGAGGACGACTTCTGCTTTATTACTAAATAAACGCTCTTGGTTTAATGGTGCATCCAGTAATTTTGCTTTGACATGATCTGCCAAGTTTTGCTCCTTAAGCCAAGCATGCCTTCTAAGAACCGACCCAGTGACAGCAGCCCTGCAAGATGCTTCTAAGGCATCAAACCCACACTGCAAAGTAAGTTTACCAACTTGGTTAGCAGAATGCATTAACTCTTGTAAATCTTTGTGTTCTGCACAGTCAGGAATCAACATAATTTTCTGTTTAATTAGCTCCATAATATGCTGCTGATACTTTAACATATGAAACTAGTAATTTAAGGCCCTAATGGCAAGAGTAGCAGAGGTGTATACCTTTTTACCCCATCTGTCTAAAGCCCGACAATCCCTGTCCAAAGGGGTAGGATTTTTGGCAGTTATAGCCTTAATGCCTTTAGGTCCCTGGAAAATGGTCTCTGGATCCGCAGTAGGATTCTTAAAAAGGAATTTGTGAGAGTCAGGTACTCTATAGTACCTGTCAGATTTCCTAGGAGCTGGAAGCAAAGTATCAGGGGTAAGGCTGGATTCCAAGAAGACATCATCTACAATTTTCAGAACAGGAGGGATAGCCAGAAGCCTGTGCTGAGGCAAGTTTAAAAATTCCCAGAGTCTCTTTTTGGACTGAGAGTAATCCTGGCTCTCCCAGCGGAAATGCTCCCTAAGAGTGTGCAGGGTTTCACCAAAAGAAAAATCTTCTAGAGGGGAAGCGGAGGGAATGGAATCCTCTGCATCAGAATCCTCATAGGTAGATAAGGGTAGGTCCTGGTAGTCAGAAGGATCAGAGTTATCTGATTCCTGATCAGAAGGAAAATCAGTTCTTGATCTCTTGCAGGGGGAAGGCTGACTTCCCCTAATTAAGTTAATGAGGTCTTCAGCCATTCTAAGCATTTGTTTTTGCGGCATGCGGGCCTGAGAATGCGCTTTGGGCATCGGTTTCCTAGTGCAAACTCTAGGCCCGAGAAATTCGGTATTTTTGGTTTGAAATGAAGTCGGTTTAATATGTAAATTGGAAGGCCTGAATACACCCTCAGAAGCCGGTGCCTAACAGTGGCTCCAGACCCATCCAAGGTAGAGACATCCGCAGGTTCCATAGTCGAAGTAGCATGTCGTGGCATACCGGACTCCAAATGGGTCTCAGTAGAGGACTGTGAATCTGTAGAAGTGGGTATCAGGGGCTGCGAAAGCACCTCACTGAGTACCGGTGGAGTGGCGACTAGCTTAATGGTAGCATCACAGGCAGTTTTGGACCTATGCGGTCTGTCTCTGTCTTTATCCTTGCGTTTATTTGGAAGATCGGTAGTCGGATGGCTTATTGAAGCCATTTCGGAGTACGGAGATTGAGAGCGAAAGAATTTAGTTACAAAAATTTCCCGACGACAAATAGTTCGGGAGTTGAACAAGGCACAAAACCGGCAGCGAGGGACGTCATAGTCTGGGCCTAAACAGGTGATGCAGTAAGAATGAAAATCTCTGTGAGGTATTTGCTTTCCACAGGTAAGATGATTATTAATTTTTTCTGACATTGGTTAGAGAAAGAAAAAAGGATCCCCAATGGGGTACTTATCTTTTAGAAGACTTCAGATCTGAAACTCGAAAAATGAAAATTTCAGGAGGCGGCTGACCGGCACTTGCGAACTGCTTCTGCTTCGGGCACCGCACAGCAAGAAAGACTGGTGTAATGGCATCAGCTGCATGTTTTATACCCCTGATGACCTGACGTCATGGAAGAAGCGACAGCATCCGATATAGAAATCCCAAGACTCGTATTCAGGCCGACTGAGGACAACCTGCAGGCAGATAACCCAAATGTGATGACTGCAACAGTGAAACATGAAGAACATCAAAACGTTAATCAGATTTATGAAAAGCTTTAGTCTTATCCAAATAATACCAGAGTTGTCTACGCAAATCCAAGGTGTATAAAGAAGACTGCGGATAATGGAAAAAAGTGGGCAAATGAAAAGACTGATTAAAAGACAACTCATTAACCACCTTGGACATACAAGAAGAATTAGTACAAAGGGACACACTGTTCTTATGGAAAACTAAAAAAAAAGGAAGAACAGCCATAAGGGCTTGCAGCTCAGACACCCGTCTGGCAAATGTAACAGCCAAGAGAAGAATAGTCCTCCAAGAGCAATGTTGTAATGAAGCTGAAGCAGCAGGCTCAAGAGGAGCCCGAGTCAATTTTTCTAAAACAAAATTAAGGTCCTGAGAAGGAGGGACTGGCTTCCTGAGAGGCCTAATGTGTAGGACGCCTTTAAGAAAAGTACAGTTTTGTACCTACCATAAATGTAGATGTTCGAGTGCTCATACAGCTGCAGTCATAACAGATGGGTTATCCTGCCGTCAGGCGGGTCCTCGGTCGGCCGAATTCCAAAGTCTAGGTCCGGCGTCAGTTGTCGTTGCTTCTTCCCTGACGTCAGTGCGGCAGGGGTATAAAAGAGGCAGCCGACGCCATTTTCTTCAGTTTTTCTTGCCCCAGATGTCAGGTGCCCCCAGAAGGAAGGCAAACATAATGTTATGCAAAAATGCAATGTTGATAAATTAAAAACAGTGGTTGCAAGCAAATACACCATAAAAGAATACCCCAAAAGGTTACATGAAAAGAGTTTGTCATAAGGCCTGTCCTAAGAGGGGTTGGAGGGAGGGAAACCTGGACTGCAGCTGTATGAGCACTCGAACATCTACATTTATGGTAGGTACAAAACTGTACTATGTTCATCGTGCATACAGCTGCAGTCATAACAGATGGGTAGAATCCCAAAGCTAAGTAATGGTGGTAGGCACTAAGTGGAACTAGGAGGGGCTAGGATGCCCTGTAGGACTGCTGTGGCAAAGCCCGCTCTAGATTTAGAGTATAGTGGGAGGTGATAGTGCTTGGAGAAAGTGTGCACTGAACTCCAGGTGACTGCTTCCAAAATATCCTTGGTAGGGACCCCCCTGAGGAAGGCTGCAGAGGTAGCTATGGCTCTGGTGGAGTGGGATCTGATGCATGCAGGCACAGTTTTTCCATGAAATGAGTAACAAAAGCGTATGCAGTGGGCTATCCATTTTGAAATAGTCTGTTTGGAAATAGCCTTTCCTTGAGCACCTGCAGCATAGGACACAAAGAGTTGCTCAGATTTCCTGAATGGCTTTGTCCTGTCCAAATAATAACGAAGTTGAATGTCCAAGGAATGTAGCAGTATTTCCCCTTTGTTTTGTGGATTAGGATAAAAAGTAGGTAAGTGGATAGTCTGATTCAAAGCTACACTGGATACTACCTTTGGCATAAAGGTAGGGTTGGTTCGTAAGGAAACTCTGTCCTGATGGAAAATGATGAATGGTTGCACAGCCATGAGGGCCTGTAGCTCCGAAACCCTGCGAGCTGAGATGATAGCCAGAAGAAAGGCTGTTTTCCATGACAAGTACTGTAACTCTGTTGAAGAAGCTGGCTCGAAGGGAGGAAGGGTCAGCTTTTCCAATACGAAGTTGAGGTCCCAAGCAGGGACTGGTAGTTTCCTTGGGGGTTTTATATTCTTTGCCCCTCTGAGGAACTGCCTTAAGAGAGGATGAGAGAATAAAGGAGGATCTGTGTTGTGCAGAAATGGCTAAAGCGTGGATCTTGATGGAGGAGAAGGAAAGTCCATTGTTTAACATCTCAGCTAGGTACTGTAAAATTTGAGGTATATTTATTACCCAAGGATTCTGTCCCTTCTTTTGATTCCAGGCACAAAATCGTTTCCATTTGGCGGAGTAGGCCTTTCTAGTAGAAGGTCTTCTGGCCTCCAAGATGACATCCTGCACCTCCTTGGAGAGGAGAAACTGTTGGGAAATCAAGGAATTCTCCATGCAGCTAGATTTAGGGTTTTGAGATGGCTGTGAAGGGTTTTGTAGTTGTGCTGGGACAACAGAAGAGGGACTAGAAGTAGGATCCATGGTGGGGAGTGTGTCAGGCTCTTCAGGAGCAGATACCAGTGTTGCCTTGGCCAGTCTGGAGCAATGAGAATCATTTGTGGCCTCTCTGCTCTGGCTTTTAATAGAACTTTGGGCAGCAGAGGTAGAGGCGGGAAGGCATAGACTGTCAATGTTGCCCAATTGAAGGAAAGTGCATCCACTTTCCAGGCCTGTGGATGATAGGTCCTTGAACAAAATTTTTTCAACTGGCAATTTCTGTGGGTAGCAAAGAGATCTATGTCTGGCAGTCCCCATGCCTGAGTTATCTTTGTGAAAACTTGAGGATGCAACTTCCATTTGTGTGGATCTGTCATATTTCTGCTTAGGTTGTCTGCCAGTGTGTTTTCCTTCCCTGGCAGGAATTGTGCCTGTAGTTGAATTTTCAATTCCAGTGCTGTGTTCCATAGGGTCATGGCTTGCCTGCACAGGGGGTATGAATGAGTTCCCCCCTGTTTGTTTATGTACCACATCACTGTGGTGTTGTCTGTCCTTATCAATAGCTGGCCTGGATGCAGTAGGTCTTTGAAGGTCATAATAGCCTTTTGCACGGCTAGCATTTCCTTTTGGTTGATGTGAAGGAGCTTCTCTTTTCGTGCCCATTTTCCCTGAATGCACTGATCTGTCATGTGTGCTCCCCAGGCGTAGTCTGAGGAGTCTGTTGTGATGATTTGAGTTGCTTGAGGTACACAGAAAGGAAGACCTGTGTTTCTTTGGCAAGCTTGAGCCCACCACATAAATTCCATTTGAAGGCATGGAATGAGTGGTATAATTGCTTCCAAGCTGTGGCTGTGTTGAGACCATAAGTTTTTCAGGTACCATTGAAGTTTCCTCACATGCAGCTTTGCACATGGGATTAGTAGGATGCAAGATGCCATGAATCCCAGAGCCTGCAGGATTTTCCTTGCAGTTAGCCTGGTGTAAGTTGCCATTTTTCTGAAGTATTGAGACAGTTGCCCTTGTTTGTCTGGCGTGAGGTAGGCCATCTGGGTGGTTGTATCCAAGCTGGCACCCAGGAAAATTATTTGTTGAGAGGGTATTAGTTTTGATTTCTTTTTGTTGACTGTGTATCCCAGGAAGTTCAACAGTTTTATTACAAACGCCAGCTGCTGCAATAGTATGTCCTTGCTGTCCGCTTGGATCAGGCAGTCGTCCAGATATGGGAAGATTTGTATTCCTTGTAGTCTGCAGAAGGCGATTACTGATGCCAGGCATTTCGTAAACACTCTGGGTGCAGTAGATAAGCCAAAGGGCAATGCAGAGAATTGGTAATGGGTTAAACCTGCAAGAAATCTGAGGTATCTTCTGCAATCTTGTCTGATAGGGACATGCAGGTATGCCTCCTTGAGGTTCAATGTTACCAGCCAAGACTCCTTGCCCAGCATGGGAAGAAGCTGCTGTAATGTGAGCATCTTGAATTTTGGCACCTGTAGATATGTGTTTAGGATGGCTAGGTCTAAGATAGGTCTCCAATCTTTGTCTTTCCTTGGTACCAGGAATAGTCTGGAATAAAACCCTTGACCTTGGTTCTTTTGCAGGTACCTCTTGAATTGTTTTCATGTCCATGAGAGCTGAAATTTGTTTTTGTGCCTCTGCCCTTTGATTTTGTGGCAGGTTTGGCATGCCTCTCATTTTTGGAAGGGTGTGAAAGTGGAACCTGTAGCCTCTGTCTATAATGTCCAGAATCCATTTGTCTTTTGTAACAATATGCCAATTTTTTGAGAATAATGTCAGTTTTCCGCCCAAAGGTGCTGCCATTAAAGCTTTGCTTGGCAGGTGTAGGGGGAAGTCATTGTGTCTGTTTTCTAAAAGACTGTGATCTATCTTCTTCACCTCTTGGGGTTGGGGCTTGCCACTGTCTGGCTCTGAAAGATCCTTGAGATTGCCCTCTACCCCTCGGACGCCTGTATCTGCCCCTTTGAGGTCTGTCCGTGGCTGGAAAGGACCAATTTTTTGAAGGCCAGTTTCTGCTGAAACGTGGAGGCAGTACCTGCATGAAATCTTTCACTGTTTGCATTGATTTCGCTTTTCCCTCCATTTTCTTTAGCACCTCCTCTGCTTTAACACCAAACAATACATCTTTTTGAAGAGGTGCATCTAATAATTTAGCTTTGACATGATCTGGTAAGGTTTGCTCTTTGAGCCAAGCATGCCTACGTATAACGGACCCTGTAACAGCAGCTCTACATGAGGCCTCTAAAGCATCAAAACCACACTGCAAGGTATGTTTACCCACTTGCTCTGCACCATGCAACAAATCCTGCAACTCTTTTAAATCTGGTTGTGTCATCTTGCTTTTCAGCTGAGATATCAAAAACTGTTGATACTTTAACATATGGAACTGACAGTTTAATGCCCTCATGGTTAAAGTGGCCGAGGTGTACACCTTTTTCTCCCACATTTCTAAAGCTCTGGAATCTCTCTCTGAAGGTAATGGGTTTTTGGCAGTAGAGGCCTTAATTCCCTTGGGACCCTGTGAAATTGTTTCTGGGTCAGCAGTATGGCTTTCATATAGGAACTGGTGAGAATCAGGAACCCGGTAATACCTGTCTGGTTCAACAGGAGCTGGAGGCAAAGAATCAGGATTAAGGCTGGCTTCTGTGTACATATCATCCAATATATCTAAAACAGGAGGGATAGCCAGAGGCCTATGCTGGGGGAGCAGAAGAAATTCCCTGAGCCTTTTCTTGGAATCTGAGTAATCTTGGCCTTCCCAGTGAAAGTGTTCCCTCAATGTATGCAGGGTTTCCCCAAAGAGAAGTCCTCAGGGGAGACCGAGCGAATAGACTCCTCTGCATCAGAGTCTTCGAATGGAGAATAGGCACAATCCTGGTCCTCAGATAGTTCTGAGGTAATAGAAGCTTGATCTGAGGAAGGGTAGTCTTCCTGTAATCTGGGCCTTTTGTCAGAGGGGGGTTGAGAACCCCTGATAAGAGTAATCAAATCCTCAGCCATTTTAAGCATCTGTTTTTTAGGCATGGTGCCTTGAGAGGGTGTCTGAGGAACCTGTTTTTTGGTTTTCATGGCTGTTTTAGATTTAGTGAAGGCTTTAATAGAGAAGGAGGAAGGCCTGAAGACCCCTTGAGAAATGGCAGGCCTGTCTAAATTCTGAGTTTCCCCGGCAGGAGTGGCGTCGGTATCTGTAGTAGGAATGGGGGCCGAGGAGCCAGCGACCTCGGGTACTGAAGACACCGGTAATGCATTGTCATCGGTACTCAGAGGCTGCGTATACGCCTCGCTGAGTACCAGAGAACTGGTAGTCGGCCTTAGCGTGGTATCAGTAGGTGGTGCGGACCTCGTATGTCGGTCCTTATCTTTGCGTTTTTTGCTCAAAACTGGAGTCGGAGTATCCGACGACATAATATAATTAAATTTTCTGCCAAAAAAGTGAAGGGCGAATTCCGCCCGATGCTTAATAGTGCGTTTGTTGAATCTAGCACAAAAATGGCAGGCCGAGACGTCGTGGTCTGGGCCTAAGCAAGGTATACAGTAAGAGTGGAAATCCTTATGCGGTATTTGCTTCCCACATGAAATGCAATTATTAACTTTGTCTGACATCGGTCTGAGGCAAGAAAAGTTTCCCCAACGGGGTACTTAGCTTTCAAGAAGACTTCGGCTGAAATACTTTCGTAAATCTCAGGAGCTGAACGACCGGCACTTGCGAACTGCTTCTGCTTCGGGCACCGCGCAGCAAGAAAGACAGAAGAAAATGGCGTCGGCTGCCTCTTTTATACCCCTGCCGCACTGACGTCAGGGAAGAAGTGACGACAACCGACGCCGGACCTAGACTTTGGAATTCGGCCGACCGAAGACCCGCCTGATGGCAGGATAACCCATCTGTTATGACTGCAGCTGTATGCACGATGAACATCTGGCCTTAAACTGTAGACATTAAAGGGGAGTCAAAGACAGGCAAGCAGAGATTACTGATAGGTGGGGCCTTAACATACTCCAACCCAGCATAGAGCAATTCACACAAATAAAAGAGAACCAAAGCAACATCTACAGTAAGTGGATCCAGGTTACGAAAAAGACACCAAACAGAAAACCTCTTCCATTTGGATAAGTAACATTTCCTAGTGATAGGCTTCAAAAAAGGTGTCTGTAGGGGATCAAAACTCTATCACCCACAATGTCAAATGAACAGTGGACACATGGGTATAGATGAGAGATCACTTGTCTTGTGTGAGCGGATCTACCCTGTCAGGTAACTTGTGATGACTGCCCCTGGCATGAGCCAAAAGGAAGTCACCAGCAAGATTTTGGGAACATCCTGTTTTATATTTAACAGGACTTTTGTAATGACAGAAAGGGAGGGAAGGCATAAAGAAATGTCCCCTTCCAAGAAAAAGAGAGGGCATCCATCTTCCAGGCCAGACGGCATGGGACTCTGGCACAAAATAAAGGAAGTTGTCTGTTCAGAAGGGAGGCAAATAGATCTACTGGTGGACAATGTCCAGAAACACATCTCTGTGAAGCATCCACTTGTGGGATTGTGTTATGGACCTGCTCAGAGCATCTGCCACTAAGTTCTGATCTGAGGGAATGTAACTGTCTTAAGGGTCACCTGATACTGGATAGCCAACTCTCAAACCTGAAGGGCTAACCTACATAGGAGACTTCACCCCCCCTTGCTTGTTTACATACCACATCATTGTGATATTGTCTATGAAATCTTGAGAGGTCCTACAAGAAAAAGAGAATGAAAAGCCTAAAGAGCCAACAGGAGAGCTCTTATGTCTCTGACACTGATGTGGTCTTTCTTTTCTTGAAGAGACCAAAAGCTCTGTACCTTCAGAGGGCCAAAGGAACCCCGCCCACCCATCCAACATCCGTGGCATCTCTGAAAAATTCCTGAGAGGAGATTGGAGATTGAAAAGGAAGCCTTGGGTTGAGGGGCAACTGATGAATCCACCAATGAAGTTCCAGCTTGAGGCAAGGAAGTAGGGGAACTAGAACGTCTATAGAATAAGAACATGAGGCATGGAAGTAGAGGAACTAGAACATCTAGAGAATAAGAACATGAGGCATGGAACTAGGGGAACTAGAACATCTAGAGAATAAGAACATGAGACATGGAAGTAGAGGAACTAGAACATCTAGAGAAAGAGAACATGAGGCATGGAAGTAGGGGAACTAGAACGTCTAGAGAAAGAGAACATGAGGCATGGAAGCAGGGGAACTAGAACATCTAGCGAAAGAGAACATGAGGCATGGAAGTAGGGGAACTAGAACGTCTACAGAAAGAGAACATGAGGCATGGAAGTAGGGGAACTAGAATGTCTACAGAATAAGAACATAGAACCCAAACCGACTTTAGAAACCACTGAAGCTTTCTCATGTGCGGCTTGGCTAGAGTTAGCATAGGAATGGTGGAAGCCATGTAACCCAGAGCCCTCAGACATTCTCTAGCTGTGACTGAAGCCAGAGGAAGAAGAGATTGAAAGAAAGCAATTATAGTTGAGGCCTTGGGAGGAGGCAGGGATGCCAGCATTGAACAGTCTGGATCCTGCAACACAGAAAAATATGATCCTGAGAGAGTCATGAATGACTCTGGAACTTTACTGCAAATCACAGGCTTTGCAAGAGAGAAACGGTAAAATGTAGATGCTGAAATAAGATCTCTTGAGAGGAGATCAGAATAAACAGGACATCCAGATAGGAAAAGGCCTGTATCCCCTTTAACCTGAAGAAAGCAATCACAGGAGTAAGGCATTTGGTGAATACCCTTGGGGCAGAACAGTGGCCAAAGGGCAAAGTAGAAAACTGAACATGCTAGGAAGCAACACAGAAATGTAAAAACATCCAGTAAAGGGGATGAACAGGAACGTGCAGATAAGCATCCTTGAGATCCAGGGAAACTATAAAAGCCTCAGGAAGTAGCAAAGGAAACAAAGTTTGAATGGATAGCATCCAAAAGGAAGGGACCTTCAAAAAGGTGTTTAGGTGAGATAGATCCAGAATGTAAGTGCCTTCTTTCCTGGGGACCAAGAACATTCTGGAGTGAAACCCCTTTCCCCCCTGAGGGGTTGGAACGTCTTGAATTGATTCCTAGGCAAACAGGCCCTGAAGCACCTCTGGAAAATGGGGCGATTGTTCCCGAGGAGGCTGAGGAACGCACAGAAAAAGGGGGATGAAATTTCCAAACCATGTAATGACCCTTGTGAATTACTGAAAGAACCCAGGAGTCTTGCGTGATTTTTACTCAAATAGGAAGGGACAGGGAAAGACGCAAAGAAAGAGGAATGTGACTGAGAAGAACACGATAGCCAGACAGCACCTGGTTTGTTAAGAAAAAGAGGCTTCTGAGTAGCAGGAATTTGGGTAGCCTTAGCAGGAGGAGCCCTTCTACCACCCTTTTTACCTTTGGGGGAGACGGTCTACAAAAAAAGGCAGGCTTATTAGGATAATTCCTCAGAAACCTGGGCACAGGGAGAAACAAAGATATGCTTCAACTCCTGTAAGGTCTTGCCTTTTTGTTGCAGGGACTTAAACAGCTCTACAGCAGCAACACCAAACAAATACTATCCAGAGGAGCATCCATCAGTTTAGCCTTGATATTATCAGGCAAAGGCTAAAGTCTGAGCCAGGAATACCTCCTCAAAACACAACCAGAAGCAGCAGCCCTGGATGAAGCATCAGCTGCATTTAATGGATGGGGAGCTACTTGGGAGGATGTCCCTAGCAAAGCAAGGGCAGGGTCCTCCCATCAGAATCAGGGACATCAGAAGTAGCCTGAGAGAGAAGAGCCAAAACATACCTGGTCATGTGTGTCTGACAGTTAACAGCCCTAAACGTTAGGGTAGCAGAAGTGTTACCTTCTTATCCAGTCTCTCCATGGTTCTGCTGTCCTTATCAGATGGCAGAATTTTAGTGGAAGGCAACAATTTATAAGGTTTACCTGAAGGCACAGAAGGGTCAGCAGAGAGACACTTATAAAGAAACTTGCAGCCCCCGGGCACTTTATAAAACCTATCAGGTTTTTGGGAACAGGGAGTTAGGAGTTAGGAGCCTGAGAAGTAGTGGAAAAGGCATCCGGTGAGGTGGCATGAACAGGAGGAACAGCAGAGAGCCGAGGACACTCCATTTGTAGAAGCTCATAGTACCTCTTCTGGACATCAGACACCTTTGCACAGTCCTATTTGAAAAATTCCATCATTCTGGAAAAAGTATCAACAAATGAAATCTCCTCAAAAGGAGAGTCAGGACTGATAGACACTTCTTCTTCACAACCAGAGTTAAGAGGCGAAGGAATCTGGAAGCAATAAGTCAGGGACTCTTCATCAGAATCAGCAGCATCTTCCTCAGAAGAATCCTGTTCCCTAAGCATCTTAAGAGGGGTAGACGACCAGGGGGAAGAGGAACAGAAACACCCAGTGGATGCTTGAGAGCCATAATGGCATTAAATAAGCCTTGAATATAGTTTTGTCATTCACTCTGAGGATGTTTTAGAGCAGGCGGAATATGTTTAGTTTTTTGCCTCATTTTGAGTGGGAAGTCAGCCTTGAAAAATTTTGGAGGCTCTGACCCCTGACAGCACTCAGTAATGACAGTCGGAACCTCTTCCATTACTAAAATGCGAGGAACACCCCTATGCCCTTCAGTAATAACCAGCCGTGGTTCCCCTGTACATCTGAGGTGGACATCTGCAAAACCTCCATGGACATGCGTGGCATCGGGTCCATGCCGGCCAAGTGGTCGTGGCACAGGAATCTGAAAAAGAAACCAAATGATCCTCCTGGCTTTCACCAGCCTCAAGAGAGATGTCTGGTGGAGGCTGTGCAGCCGAAGAATCAGACCCGACTTTCTTGGTCTTTTTCTTTGCAGATGGTGGCCCTTGGGTTGGGAAGATCCTTCCATGGTATCCATAGCCAACAATTTAAGTTACTGGTTCTCAAGGTAAATCACGAGGGAAGAAAGCCCACTTCACAATGTCTTAGGGACAAAGGAGTGAGAAATCTCACAAAATGTATGGTTGTGGGAACAGTCCAAACACGGCTCATGATGATCTTTATGGGGAATCTGTCTCCTGTACTGGCATTTCTCCTTTCTGGGTGACATGGAACCCAACAACAGGAAACAAGGCAAACATAAGAGAATAAAACCAAAAATCCCAACAGGACACTTATCTGAAAGCGGTAGAAACCAACAGAGGAACAAGCATTCAGACCAATGATCAAAGATGGCATTTGGACTGGCAGCAAACAATTTCTGAGGATGGTACGTGCGGATGTCACCTTTATGCCCTATGCCATGCGTGGGGAGCATGTGTGTGTGATGTACGCTGTACCCTGTAGAACCAAAAGGCTTTGATATACTTGCCAGACATCAGGTTGCCCTTGCAGGGGATCCCTACTGTAAGGAGTACTCCAACAGTGATATGGAAGTACATCAGGGTTTGGTTAGGGACTTGTACAGGGGATGGGAAGGAGAATCTTATGGCTGCTCTGTTTGGAATGTGACCCTGAGGGCCCCAGTCTGTACTATTCCTCTTTTCCCTTAACCTTTCTCTTACCTTGTTGATGATAATAAGACTAGAGTGGTAATCCCTCTCATATCCTGGCATAGTGAAGTGAAAGAGCTGCAGCACCTCTGTCCATTTGGAAGCTTATAAAGTGGGACATTAAACAGCTACACTTTTAACACCCTCTGACAAGGGATGGAGCCTCAATAAGGCGTGGCCTCCTAATTACAGAGCCTGTAGCGGACATCCACATCACAGGCACACCTGATCCATGGTCCAACCAGCATTCACAAAGTCTGCCTTCAGATCTTCATCAGAAAGTTGCAGCATTTTCCATTATGAAGGAGAATGACTTAGAACTTTTATGTGAGATCCATTCCTGGGAAGAGCAAGGTGTTGCTTGGGGGGTTGGTATGAGATCCTGTGAGGTGCATGAGACCCAGGCAACTGCACAGAGCTTGCTTGGTGGGCATTCTGGGCTTGAATTTTTGAACATTTTCAGCAGGGGTGGCTGCTTTGGGAGTCCCAGGAATACACTTTTCTACCAGGAATGTCCTCCTTAACTAAACCCTCTGCAGCAACCACACTCATCTTCTGAAATGGTAAAACAGGTGCTGGAGTCAGTAGCCCACACCATGGCATCTGGCTCTACATGAAGCCATTCATCTCAAAGGGATATGCCTTCCTCTGCAGGCATGACAGCCTCCAAAGGAACTGCACCAGGAGCCTCTGACAACTCAGGTGATAGGCCAAGGGCTGTGGAAATACCACACCATGACCAAAACTTCTGAGCTAAGCCTCTGAAACTTTCTGCTTTGGTCACTTCTTTTATCTCTTCATGTGGACATCCAAGGCAGGGAAAGAGCTTCTGATGCCATGGTGCAGGGATGGGATAAGGCCTTGAGCCTCTTCTTGTCTAGGTAGCTTTGAAGGGAATGTTCCCTTCTTCTCAATGTCTACAGGCTAAATCCCTGACAAATGCAACAGTTCTGGACACCATGCTCCCACCCTAGTCAAAACACACACTAGGTCAGAAAAATTGTTGAGGGAGATTTATCACCTACATGCTCATTTGTCCTCTCTTTTTGCAGCAGACATACCCACCTCTCATAACAGCTCATCTGGCACCCCCCTAAAAGAACAATATACAAACAGAAACAGAATAAAAGCAATACTTTTACAGTGGGGTAATTATCCTTGAACAGCTCTAGACTATGCAGAGAATGCTCAACTACAGGCGCAAGGAAACGATTCATGTGACGTGAACTGTGGCAAGAAAAAAATTAATATGGCATAGGTGAATGCTGATTTTATGCAGGGGACCATGCAGATCTAAGTAGGGGGCAGGCATCTAGCAAGCCTGAAGGGGAGAGCATGCCAAAATCTGGATGGTAGTCCTTCTAGGGCAGAAGTCTCACTAATATGCACTATTGCAGCAGCTACCCACATGAAAAACATGTTTCTAATTCTACTGACCAGACATCTTTAACTGATATGGGTACAGTACTGTCTTTCATTACCTGTTCCAATTATGGCATTGAAATTTTTAGTAATGCTTTATGATTTAAAACTATAAAAAGCATGCATACAAATATGAAGTTGTAAATAAATGTAACTGTAATTTGCTTTGCAAACCATTCATTTTGTATTGTAAATGCCAAAATGTACATATCTTCACTTAAACATATTAAATTGCTAAAGACTTTGTACACCTGCTGCTTGAGTCAAGACTGGGAAGGGTCTTTGGAGAAGTCTGAGCTTAAAACATAAATACTCCTTTCCAAAAGTGAATGTAGAAAAATCCAGCCAAGCTCTGCCAAATGAAAATGAAAAATGCAGAAGCCGTAACTAATGTCTGAGTCAGTATCTTTGATCATGTCATAATTGTTGTGTAGCATTTATCAAATTTGATAAGTGAGCTTCTACTAGCTATTTTTTGTACATGGTTAGTTTCAGGCATGTAAAATAGTTCCAATCCAAAGAACATGCACAGGAAAAAGCAAGTAAACTGCTTCCAAGCACTAGTGGTAAAGTTATACAACTGGATAGCTGCGCTGAAAGTGCCTGTCTGAAACCAGCCATAAAAGTGAGGGAATAACCAAAAAGGGCATAAAAGCAAGGAAACAGGATTTGTAATGTGAGCCCCCTAACACTTTCCAAACAAAGAGACTCTGGTACCACTCCACTCACTGGGACAGCTTTTTGCTGAAAAGCTTCATATCTCCATAGTAATGACTTCATACAAAGCATTCCCAGAGCTGTGTTTCCCGTGTGTGTGTGTGTGTGTGTGTGTGTGTGTGTGTGTGTGTGTGTGTGTGTGTGTGTGTGTGTGTCTGCATGCGAGTACAGGATGGCGTTGCAGGAAACATATCCCTAAACTTAGTGCTAGGCAATCCTCAAAAGAAAGTAAGTTTTTTTCCCTTCTACAGTAAAGTCTTTGTACAACAGGAATTTAATCTGTATATAACCTCTACAAACCTGTCAAAGAAAGAGCAGTTTATATTTTAATACAAAGCTAGTATTTCTTGCCTGCTTACCTTACCTATTTATCCATATATTTAGTATAATGTAAGGGCTTTAATCAAAAGGAAGTCATGATATGAAAGAAGAAGATTTAGTACATGTGTAGCACTCTTCCCCAAGAGGAGTGAATATTCACTTAGTTCACAGCCTACAGTGGTTATACATAGCCACACTGTGCAGTGACTACCAGTGAAGTGCTGCATCCTGCAGTGGTTATACATAACCACACTGTGCAGTGACTACCAGTGAAGTGCTGCATCCTGCAGTGGTTATACATAGCCACGCTGTGCAGTGGCTGCCAGTGAAGTGCTGCATCCTGCAGTGGTTATACACAGCCACACTGTGCAGTGGCTGCCAGTGAAGTCCTGCATCCTGCAGTGGTTATACACAGCTACACTGTGCAGTGACTACCAGTGAGGTGCTGCATCCTGCTGTGGTTATACACAGCCACACTGTGCAGTGACCACTAGTGAGGTGCTGCATCCTGCAGTGGTTATACATAACCACACTGTACAGTCACTTACCAGTAAGGTGGTGCATCCTGCAGTGGTTCTACATTTATTTTATTTATTTATTTTTATTTAACATTTGTTTACTGGGAAAGTCAGACTTGGAATGAAGCCAATTTTCAGCGGAAGCCCAGGGAGAAATGCTCCAGATGCATGTCTTTGTAACATGGGAGGAAACCAGAGCACCCGGAGGAAACCCACACGAAGTCAGGGAGGACAACCAGACTCCACACTGAAGGCACTCCAGCCGAGATTTGAACTGGAGAACCTCTTGCTATGAGGCGACAATGCTATTGCTGCACCACTGCGCCGTACATAACCACACTGTGCAGTGACTACCAGTAAGGTGCTGCATCCAGCATTATATCTACTTGTTAACTAGGTAGGTCCACTGGACACACAATCCCTTTTCAAGGGTGACCTTGGAGTAATGTCTGGTTAAATGACTTCCTCACAGTTACACAATAAGGCAGACGAGGGCTGAGGGAATCAAACCCTGTACGGCACATTATACCATGAAGTGCCAGTACCATCTGTACGGCATATTATACCATGAACTGCCAGTACCATCTGTACGGCACATTATACCATGAAGTGCCAGTACCATCTGTACGGCACATTATACCATGAAGTGCCAGTACCATCTGTACGGCACATTATACCATGAAGTGCCAGTACCATCTGCTGTACTCTGTACGGCACATTATACCATGAAGTGCCAGTACCATCTGCTGTACTCTGTACGGCACATTATACCATGAAGTGCCAGTACTATCTGCTGTACTCTGTACGGCATATTATACCATGAAGTGCCAGTACCATCTGCTGTACTCTGTACGGCATATTATACCATGAAGTGCCAGTACCACCTGCTGTACTCTGTATGGCACATTATACCATGAAGTGCCAGTACCACCTGCTGTACTCTACCACACTCTTTAATCTGCACTGTTGTGCCATTCAGTACTATAACATTCAATACTATAACAAACACTGTTTTACCATAAATGCTGGCATTATGACATGCTGCATCATGCAATGCCACAGCTACACATACAGTGCTATACCATGTTATACTGTAACACACAGTACAGTATCAGAGTACAGCATCACACACTGCTCCACCATAAACAGCGACCACTAAATGTTACGTCATGCAGTGTCATATCTGTCATGTAGTAGTATGCACTGACATACCATGTTATACTGTAACATGCAGTGCCACAGAGTAAATCATGATACATTGCTCCAACATGAAAAGTGAACACTAAATGTTATATCAAGCACTGTCACATCTGAAGTGTGGTACTATGCACTGACATACAATGTTATACTGTACCACCCAGTGCAGTATCACAGAGTACAGCACTGTAAAACTAAAAGTAATACCACACGTGCTATACCATGACGATGAAGCACTATGAGATGCTGTATCATACAGTGTTTTACTTACAGTGCACTACCACACAGCGCAGTTCCCTGAAGAGATGCACAATGTAAGCCCATGGCACCCAACATGAGGATTTGCTAATGGGTTTAATTAATACTTTATCAAGGTAGGTGCACCACTTTAAAGCTTACAGAACATCTGTTCTTTCAGTGTAAACCTGCGTGCCACTCAACAGCATGAACACAGCACATAATCACCTGGATTTCAGCAGTGGTATCCACATAAAGGCAGCAGGAAGCCAAATACTGCTATAGCAACAAATGCACAATGCATTAACTGTGCATCAGTGAATACAGCAAACACAGTACAGTAGCTGTGTATGAAAAATGCAGCAAACACACTGATAGCAAATGAAATGAGTCTATTCAAAGTTATTGACTATGCTTTGACCAATTCACATACATTTCATCACAATCCAGAGAAACTTGACCTGGCAAACCTTGAGAACAGGCTTTGACATGGGTCCTACAACAGGACAAGTCCTGCTTTCCTCACTCCTTGTGTTGAACTGTATTTTTCTGGATTGAGATCAATGGTCTGTGAGTTGATTAACAGTCAGGCTGACGATACCCACTGCACCCAAATAAACACATTATCAAACATAATTTAGCAGCAAATAATGCAAACATATATTAACTCACATTCCTTCAGTATTTCACTTATTTTCCATGCCTCTGAGGCATTCATTTTATTCTTCCAGTACATTACTGGACACCACTGTACCAAAGCTGTAACTTGGAGGCCAACACATTGTACCAAAGCTGTAACCAGGAGGCCATCTCCTGTACCAACGCTGTAACTCTGAGGCCATCTCCTGTACAAAAGCTGTAACTTGGAGGACACTGCCTGTACCAAAGTTGTAACTTGCAGGTCATCTCCTGTACAAAAGCTGTAACTTGGAGGCCATTGCCTGTACCAAAGCTGTAGTTGGGAGGCCATCGCCTGCACCAAAGCTGTAACTAGAAGACCATCTTCTGTACCACATCTGTAAATTGGAGGCCATCGCCTGTACCAAAGCTGTAACTGGCAGGCCATTGCATGTACCAAAGCTGTAACTGGCAGGCCATCGCCTGTACCAAAGCTGTAACTTGGAGGCCATTGTCTGTACAAAAGCTGTAACTGGGAGGCCATTGCCTGTACCAAAGCTGTAGTTGGGAGGCCATGGCCTGCACCAAAGCTGTAACTAGAAGGCCATCTTCTGTACAACAGCTGTAACTAGGAGGCCATCGCCTGCATCACAGCTGTAACTGGGAGGCCATCACCTGTACCACAGCTGTAAATTGGAGGCCATCACCTGTACCACAGCTGTAAATTGGAGGCCATCTCCTGTATCAAAGCTATAACTTGGAGGCCATCTCTTGTACCAAAGCTGTAAGTTGAACTTCTTTTGCTGAGCAGATGCAAGATTCTGCCCAGCCAGATATTTTTCATCTTTTATGGTTAATTTTCTCTTTTTACTCTAAATTTCTTCTTTGCTGGCATCCAGGCAGTGTATATAATAGCCAGTAAATGAATTTTACCTGCACTGATGGCTTTTATTGACATTTTTTCAGTTTTTACACAAAGAGTGGTTTACTCAAACTGTGGAAGTGCTCAAAGAATCTATTAAGAAAGGGGTTTTGAGGCTAGGCTACAAATTGTCTATCTAACCAACATCCTAGTATGTATGAAATGAGAGATTCCAGTTCAGGCGTTTTTTCTATTCATCCTTGTAGGGTGTTTCTCTTTCACTCCCTGCAAAAAAATTGCGACACGTTTGCAGGCTTCAGGATGTGGATTTTCAGCCATTAGGATTGACCTCCTTTGAGGTGTAACCCTAACAAGGTCAGTACTATAACAATGTAGATATAAACACAACCTGGAGTAGCAAGATTACATTCTGAATTTGGAAAAAGGCAACTTTGATAAAAAAAATCTTTTAAACAAAGTGAGGTTCATGAGTCTCCCTACCTTTATTATCTTTTACTGCTTAAAGTATTGGTTGTGTAATAAGTGAGTGTCTGACATAAAGAAAAAAAAATCTGCCTAAGATTTTGTTAAGCACCATTCTGACATAAGAATAGTAAAACACCTTATAGCACAGTTAAGGTGTAGTCTCCTGCAGAAGCCATCCCATGCTTTACCGTCTCATACACACATATAGTGATGGGCTTAACAGCTTTTAAAGCCATTCATCAGACATGCATGCTTTACTGTTTCACACACATGTACACACATATTGTGAAGGGTCTAACAGCTTTTAAAGCCATTCATCAGACAGGCATGCTTTACTGTCTCACACACATATTGTGAAGGGTCTAACAGCTTTTAAAGCCATTCATCATACAGGCATGCTTTACTGTCTGACACACACATACACAATATTATGAAGGGTCTAACAGTTTTTAAAGCCATTCGTCAGACAGGCATGCTTTACTGTCTCATACACACATATTGTGAAGGGTCTAACAGCTTTTAAAGCCATTCATCAGACAGGGATGCTTTACTGTCTCACACACACGTACACACATATTGTGAAGGGTCTAACAGCATTTAAGGCCATTTGTCAGACAGGCAGTTATTGTATGGCTGCTGTCTCTGTGGCAGGACTGTTTTATAGCTTTCATAGCACATACATGATTGTTCTGGGCAGCTACTGACTGGTATGGAGATAATGTCTGTGCATGTGTAACAGTGGCTTGCAACTGCAGGTCAGTACTCGAGTGAACTTTTTCAGATTCAAAAGCCTCTATCTAAATGGAGTGCTTATGAATGTGTAATATTCGTTTTGCCTATGTTTGGTCCTTTACATGTAACAAGTCTTATTTTTGTGGTAAGCCATTTGCCGTTTTTTCCCCTCGTTATTTATCTATTTACTTGACATGTGGTTACCGGGAAACTCCGGCTGGGTAAGAAACTCATTTTCAGAGGAGATCCGGGAAGAAAAGCTTGAATCCAAAGAGAAAACAAAAACATAACTTTTGCATAATAAACAACAGAAAATAAAGCCAGTACACAGCTGAAACCCAGACAAGCCACATATACATACATTTTATACTGGAAGATTAACTAACATAACTAACATGCCAGCACTTTTACATAGAAAAACTAACAATCATACCTACATGCACACATTTTTCATAGAAAGTAAAACAAAATGCGGCAGATAGGTATTTGTTGTAAGAGGGCACAGTTGCATTAATAAGGGGTCACATAGACAAGTATTTAACAATAAAGAGAGACTGTATAATTGATCACATTATTTCAGTATAACACAGAGATAAACACTTAGAAGTAGAGGCAGGGAAGTTTGTTTAGGAGATAAGGGTTGTGAAGGTAAGAAGTGATGAGAAAAATGAGTTAGAGAGTCAATAAGAAGAAGGCAGGTAGACTGAGCTGCAGGGAGCTGGTGATTAGGTAGAGTATAGCAGGGGGGTATAACATGGAGCAGGAAGGTGACAGTTAGTAGAGATGGTGGTTGCAATAGAGATAAAGGTGAATGAAATTGGGGGAGGGGGACAGTTGAGTAGAGTAAGAGGATGGCAGTTGGCTGGGTTTGGAACAGGGACAGATGCGTGATTTGAGTTTAGTGCAGTTACTTTTTTACGCACAATGCTTAGACAATAAGCACTGTGTCATAACCCTGAATTGTAAACAACCTCTGTGGGCAGAATCAAGATGCAGAAGTCACTTGCTCATCCACATTACTAAATTTTATTTTTATAGCTGCTTTTTTTCACAGTGCCTGCCAGCTAACAGGCCTCTCCTAATCAGATGTTGCCTATCCTTTCTCCCATAGTAAGTGTCCTCATTACTGGGCAAGACCTATCGAAAGGGGCCGTCACACAGAGAGCCATAAGGGTTGTTTATGCCCTCGCTGCCATCTCAGCAGTGAGGATGTTTTCAGTGCATCACTGTGGGGACCAAAATGCACATGTTAGCTCCCATGCACTCATAAGGAAAGCTACCACAACAGAGGATTGGTGGATGAATGCCTTCCCAAAGTTATTCTATGTGGGTCACAACAGGAAGCAATTTAACCAGCTAGCCATATACACAAGAGTTCTTTGTACACGGGTTTCCTTCCCTTGCACTGCATGAAGGATACACAGTCTGAAATAATTTTACATTTTGAATAATACCATCATTACTCAGACACACACTAGTAGTACAAGAGGAGTTCTCCTTTGTTCTACAGATTTGAAACAAAATGCTGCAATCTCAATCTTTTTGTTTAGAATTTCTTTGAAACAACTAAGATGCTCTGCCTGAATGTCTGCAGTTCTGAGATCTTCTTATCTGAAGTAAAAGGCAACCAAGAACAGAACTTTCCAAGACAGGAACTTCATCGCGGTCCCAGGTCTACAGACTCAGTTTTTCTATAATGAAGCTCCAAGTCTCATGGAGGGGGCACAGTGTTTTTTTGGAGGGGGGTCAAAATCAACACTTCATTCATAATCTGCTTTATATGTGTGTTACAAAGGACATTATAAGGGTAAGCAAAGCTTAAATAATTGAAAGATGCTCTTTGAATGACAATGTTGAAAGATAAAGGAGGACTTGTCGAACAGAAGCTATCTTAGGTCAAATGCCATTTCACAAATGAGAATCTGTTTCACTTTGTAAGGTAGGATTTTCTCACATTACACTTTACTCAGTAACAGTCCTGAAAATCTTAGCAGGAGGTATTCAGAATGTGGGATCCAGGTTCTATTTTCCAGGCTGTAAGCTTTAGTGTTTCAGGTTGGGGTGCGCAATAGTCCTAAACTTATGAGGCAGAAAATTGCTGAGATGGGGAAGACTGGGGGGACAGCCTCTGCTCAGTTCCATGAGCAGGGAGAATCAATGCGGACTTAGTCACAGGGGTGTCCCCAGTATCCACACAGTCACTCTCAGTACATCGGGTATCAGAATTATACAAGGGAGAAAGAGAGAAAATGCATCTACTGCTGGAGTTCTCTTGCAGGGGTACCTTGGAGCAGATTTCTAGAAACTGGTGTGTTGTCTATCTCCAGAATGCCCCAAAGTAGTGGGTGCTTATGAAAACTTCTGAATTCAACCTCCACTTGTGGGGACTGAGTGTAGATCTGCTCAGGTGATCTGCCAGGGCATTCTGCATCAATGGAGTGCAACAGGTATGAAGAGAGATTTTGCTTTGATTTCAAAGTCATGTCTAGCTTGCACAGAGGACAAGAATGTGTGCCAACCTGATCACCGAGATACCACAATAAAGATTCCAGGCATTAAAACTAGTCTGAAGACCATACATAATGGCTATCATATTCATATGTTCATAGGTACTTACAAGGCTGTTGATCCATGAAGAACGTTAGAAGCCTAGCCTTGCATTCCTTATAATTTAAGTACAGGTAACCCAGACCAGGGCAGAACATTTGCATGTTACACACGTCCATAAAGGACAAGGAGTACTAAACAATTGGGAATTTGTCTTTTCCCATCTGTTCACCCAGATTATGTCTGAATAGCATAAGGGAGTACTTTGTTTTATGTGTGCAGGAAGACGATTCCAAACAGATAGTATCCTGTGTGTGATACATATCTATCCTTCTGGCATATTCTACTTATGCTGCAGAAGAGATTAAGACTTCTTAACTGGGTGCTTATACCCCACCACTGGAGTTGCGGATGTGTAGTATATCTGAGATAAAAGGGTCTGTTGGGGCTCGGTACATGGGCAGGGATCATGTAGAAGATCCGATATAAAAGGGTCTGTTGGGGCTCTGTACATGGGTAAGGATCGTGGAGTAGATCCGATATAACAGGGTATGTTGGGGCTCTGTACATGGACAGGGATCGTGTAGTAGATCTGAGACAACAAGGTCTGTTGGGGCTCTGTACATGGGCAGGGATCGTGGAGTAGATCCGATATAACAGGGTCTGTTGGGGCTCTGTACATGGGCAGGGATCATGTAGTACATCCGATATAAAAGGGTCTGTTGGGGCTCTGTACATGGGCAGGGATCGTGTAGAAGATCCGATATAAAAGGTCTGTTGGGGCTCTGTACTTGGGCAGGGATCGTTGAGTAGATCCGATATAACAAAGTCTGTTGGGGCTCTGTACATGGGCAGGGATCATGTAGTAGATCTGAGACAACAAGGTCTGTTGAGGCTCTGTACATGGGCAGGGATCGTGTAGTAGATCTGAGACATCAAGGTCTGTTGGGGCTCTGTACATGGGCAGGGATTGTGGAAGAGATCTGAGACAACAAAGTCTGTTGGGGCTCTGTACATGGGCAGGGATCATGGAGGAGATCTGAGACAACAAGGTCTATTGGGGCTCTGTACATGGGCAGGGATCATGTAGCAGATCTGAGACAACAAGGTCTGTTGGGGCTCTGTACATGGGCAGGGATCGTGTAGTAGATCCAATATAAAAGGGTCTGTTGGGGCACTGTACATGGGCAGGGATTGTGTAGAAGATCCAATATAAAAGGGTCTGTTGGGGCTCTGTACATGGTCAGGGATCGTGGAGTAGATCCGATAACAAATAGTCTGTTGGGCTCTGTACATGGCAGGGATCGTGTAGTAGATCTGAGACAACAAGGTCTGTTGTGGCTCTGTACATGGGCAGGAATCGTGGAGTAGATCTGAGATAACAAGGTCTGTTGGGGCGCTGTACATGGACAGGAATTGTGGAGTAGTTCTGAGACAACAAGGTCTGTTGGGGCTCTGTACAAGGGCAGGGATCATGGAGTAGATCCGAGACAACCAGGTCTGTTGGGGCTCTGTAAATGGGTAGGGATCGTAGAGTAGATCTGAGACAACAAGGTCTGTTGGGGCTCTGTACATGGGCAGGGATCGTGGAATAGATCTGAGACAACAAGGCCTGTTGGGGCTCTGTACATAGGCAGGGATCGTGGAGTAGATCTGAGACAACAACATCTGTTGGGGCTCTGTACATGGGCAGGGATCGTACAGAAGATCTGAGACAACAAGGTCTGTTGGGGCTCTGTACATGGGCAGGGATTGTAGAGTAGATCTGAGACAACAAGGTCTGTTGGGGCTCTGTACATGGGCAGGGATTGTGCAGTAGATCTAAGACAACAAGGTCTGTTGGGGCACTGTACATGGGCAGGGATCGTGAAGTAAACCTGAGACAACACGGTCTGTTGGGACTCTGTACATGGGCAGGGATCGCCCATCAATAGCCTATATGATAATGAGAACAGGGACAATGCTTTGAGATGGTCATTGAAGTTTAGGCCCGTGACTTTCTTGGTGAGAAAGCATTGTGGTCATTCAAACTGTGTTAAGGTTTTGGCAGGTACAATTCTCCTTTGTTTTGCAGATCATAACCCTCGATATTATGCATGTTTCAATGTCCCTTTTGTTTCAGATGTCACAGACTTCATGGAGACAGAGCTTCCAGAGCCAGTCTGGAGGTGTCACAGGTCAGTCTCATCTTTGTAAGAATGTATCAGTAGCATTTTCTGGGCTGGCCTTCTCTACAGTTGCTCACCATTTAAATTGTCTGTGGATTGGAGGAGGGAGAGAGAGCAGAATTACTTTCTCCAGGAAATAGAGGGTTTGGCATCAGAGGTTTCTCAGGTAGTACTAAGACATGCTTGAAATAGGTCAGCATGCTCTGTCTTTTCAAGGAATCATGAAGATCCTGGAGTAAACCTGCTGCAGTGATGGAAGAACTCTTTCTATTGCTGCTGAAGCAGGCAGCTGCTTTACAACAGTTCCTGCTTCAGAGTTACTTGGTCTGCAGGAATGCCAGGCATTATCACAAAGGATGAAACGGATCTAAATTTAAATTTGAATCCTGTACATAGGACTCATAGGTCTACAAATAGATTTGAAAAGCAACAGTGTTCCTCCTAACTGGTAGGATTGGGAAACGGCAAGAAGAGGAGAAGTGTGACAGGGTAGTGACCAACGCCTCTGCCTGGCTGTCTCCTGTAGCATCAAATGCCTTTCTACTAGCCTTTTTGAGTGCACTCTTTTGCCTAAATGTTTTCAGCACAAGATTGCTTGTAATAAAAAAGCACCACTGCTTTCTAGGCAAATTTCTGTTACACTTTGGTAACAGTGAAAGAAAAAGCTGTTTTACTGCCTGAATGGCTTATATCCTTCCTTCGCATTCTTGAACATTTCATGTAATAGTGGCCCAAAAGAGTATTTCAGTATCTCAGGGTACATTTAAGAGCTGTCCTCTGATCCTCTAAGACCAGGGATGATTTTTTAGCCAAGCATTCCATCTTATAAGCAAGTCAGAAGTAGAAGCAGACAGCCTGGCACGGACGTCTGTGGTGTCACGGCTGCATTTAACCACATGCTGACTACCCTTTAAGGTGATACTTTACAACAGCATTAGAGAGCTCCTTAAACATATATCCACAGTTTTCTTTATAATATTCCCAAAATGATACAAATGTAAATGTTCTTGCCAGCGCTACTCTATCCAGAACCAAGTGGCAATACATCAGCTGGCTCGACCCTGGAAACTCTCTGCTACAGATAGTGAAATCACAGTTTATTGGTCACTAGACTCTTGCATAAATATTTCAATTTCTCCTCTATCTGACAGTAGTGGTTTGGCTTCCTAGGCATTAGTGGGTAGAAACTGGGTTGTATATTGGTGGTGGCAAAGTTGTCCTCAAACTTTTGTTTTCTTAGAGGTATGGTCATCCACCTATCTTTCTCATTACCAAGAAAGGTCCTTCCCACCACCTTTTTAAAGTGTTTCCTCAAAGCACACATCCTGAGAATGGTAAACTTTAAGAAGGACTTGAGTTCTTACGTGTTGTAACGAATGTGCAAGTACATTTGAGCTAAACAAACCTAATTTTGCTGTTTACAGATGTCATATTCAGGAAAAAAAGTTTAGGAGACTAGCACAACAACACACATTTTTTACTGAAACGCCAGTGATCAAACACAGCAAGGGCCGAGATAGGCATCATCAGAAGGACCATCTAAGGAGTCAAACCTACAATCTAGGTGGTTTAGGCACTTTGTGTTTTCAATGCAAAAAAAAAAATGTTTTCTTTAACAGAACCTACAGGCTTCTGAACCAAAAATGTTGAAATATCCAGCAGGTGAAATAAAATTATATTAATAAGTTATATATATATAATAAAATTACAGTTATGAGAATAACTACATCCAACCCACACTAGAACCTAAGAAGTCAATCCACTAATGGCCCTACTCTCATAACTCCATCCACTAAACCTCATTCCACAGCCTACAGCTTTTCTGTTCATGCTCCTGAACTGTGTCATTCTTTGCCTGTTGAATACACTGAAAATCAGAGACTCCAAACAGTTCAGACCTAAGTTCAAACAATACCTAACTGAACAATATACATGCACGTCAGAACACAGTCAATGTCACTCAGGGTTGCCAGACGTCCCTATTTGAGTGGGATTGTCCCAAGTTCAAAAGACCAATCCTGAGTCCTGCACTGCCTCTAAAAAAATCTCCGTTGAAGTTAACAAACCCACTGTTCTGCTGTTCCACATTGGATAGAAGTGTCTCCGCTTTGCGATTTTAGATTGGCTGGTATACCAGCCAATCAAAAATCACAAAGCAGAGACACTTCTATTCACTGTTACGCTGTTTCATATTGACTAGAAGTGGCTTCGCTTTGCAATTTTTGATTGACTGGTATACCAGTAAACGAGCCACTCAAAAATCGCAAAGCGGAGCCACTTCTATTCACTGTTCTGCTGTTCTACATTGAATAGAAGTGGTTCTGCTTTGCGATTTTTGATTGGTTGGCATATTTTATATGAGCCAATCAAAAATCACAAAGCGGAGCAACTTCAATGGGTAACAGCGGAACAGATAGAAAGTCACTTTTATTTTTGGTCACTTAGTGTGAAAGGCCTTTTTTCATCGCTGAGTTGTGGTGGCTATGCCAACCTGCAGTTTTGGAAATCTGGCAACCCTGATGTCACCTACTTCCCAGGGTTGCACTATTACATTTACCCAGGAAACCTTTTCCGCTTAATCCCTTAATCTTTCCAACATACAAAGTCATACTCACTGCTTTCCCATCTGCCGTCTCCACTCCCTACTATATATCTAATGCCCACTTCTCCTGTTATTAACTTTTCTATTGTAGCTCTTAATATTCTACAGTCTCTACTTTCATTGTTCAATACTTGTACATACTATGTCTGTTCTTATGGCTGCACCACACTTATTTTACCTAACCTATGACACCTGTGTATTCCATGGAATGAAGTGATTATGCCCCAAAATCGGAGATAAACCTGTTACGAGCTTCTGTAGCATGAGACCAGACCATAACAGTGCTTTCAGAGGTCACAGTCAGTATGATGAAAAGGACATTCTTTCACTCTCAATGTTCCCGAAATATCTTTCCTCATATATTGGTAAACGTTTACAGATGTCAGTCTGAAACTAACTTACTTAAATTAGGGCAGTATTTAAGAACTATCCTTGCCTTCTCCTGCACTTGTTTTCTTGCAGTCTATGCGACAGCACTTGCTAAGTGCTTTACTGACTTTCATATCTGGTAAAGCACTTCAGCTTTTTTTCTTTAACAGGTACTATACGAAGTAGATAAAACTCCAAGCACTACAATCATGCTCTCCATGTGAATTTCTTGGTATGCGTATCTCAAACAGATAATAATGTGGTTACGATTAGAGACTCGAACATAGCTCTCAACATTATGCACCGTATACTCCTGATCCGGTATCCATATCTTGAACAGATAATAATGTGGTTACGGTTGGAGACCCAAACATAACCGTTTGCATTATGCACGGTATACTCCTGATCCTCCTTTTAAACCTTCGTCTAAACATTTGTATATTTTTTACTTCTATGTTATGTTAGGCCATGTATACTGTGTAAAAAAACTCGCAGTTAACTGGAACTCAAGTATCCAGAAAAAAAATTGAAGAAATACAGTATAATTTTCATGTGTTCCACTTTCTGCCACCGCAGAAACATGCCTTACATTTTTAGAGTTTTAAAAAGGAAGACAGGAATAAATTCCCCCTCTTCCCAACCTAAGAACATGTCAAACCAAACAAATAGTATAGGGTACAGTATTAGTCAGGCCTATTTTTAATAGTAACTCTCAAGCAACCAGAAACTACAACTGTCCGGCATCTACCAATCCCCATGGGTGCCGGTTAACTGAGAGTTTACTGTACCTCTAATCTTATTAGTTGTAGCATGCAACTGGTCACATTTAATTGATGCTCTACACTGGTAAACAAAATTATATCAATAAAAAGGGAAAGAGGCTGCTAGAAGCATAAGGAACAAGCTAAAGCCATCAGGAAATCAAAATGCAACTGTGACCCAACAGTTAATTCAATAAAGGCCTTGTATGACTCAGAATGTCATCCTCCAATGGGCAATGGCAGTTGGGAACACAACAACAAAAGACATCAGAGCTAGGCCTGACAACTCTAAGTCTCTCTAGCACCCTCAGGCCTCTGCAGGACTCTTGGGGCTGCAAAGGCCTCATTCTCTCTGCCCGTGGAAGTTTTGCTCACTAACAGTTAATCATCATCACCATCTCCTTTCGGCTTATCCCGGTTAGGGGTCACCACAGCAGATCATCGGTCCACTCATGATTGGCAGTGAGAGTTTTACGGTGTTGAGTTGCCAGCCCTGCGCCCAACCTTCCACAGAAGGCACACACTCACACCTAGGGCCAATTTAGAGTATCCAATTCACCTACAGCATGTCTTTGGGATGCGGGAGGAAACCGGAGCACCCAGAGGAAACCCATGCCACTAACAGTTCATCATTTTTGTAAATCTCTAGAAAATCTACTCAGTCCTGCTAAAAATGACTTTCCATCCAGAACAGGAGTTTCCCCTCTGTCCTAAAGCAGTAAACTTTTTTTAGGCCTAGAAAAGAGTTCAGCATTCTAAATCTTTGCCAACTTTTTTTTTTATTTAAACAAACCATAAAACTTACAAGACAGAATAGACACTGACAGTGAAAATAGTCGCAAGTACAGATGTTGGCATCTCGTCCTAGGGACATCATAGGTCTCAAAACAATCTTAAAATCACAGTCAAGGAGTCTAGAAAGTAGAAATAACAGTAAAATAAACTCTATATGGAATAGTAAAGAATCCCACATGGACATTTATCTCAGCTGTGGTTAATAAAAGTATCCCACATGGGCATTTATCTCAGCTATGGCTAACAAAAGTATCCTAGCTGGGTATTTATCTCAGCTATGGTTAATAAAGTATTCCATGTGGGCATTTATCTGAGCTATAGTTAGTAAAACAATCCCACATGGGTATTTATCACAGCTATGGTTAGTAAAAGAACCCTACATGGGTATTTATTGCAGCTATGGTGGTTGTTTGGACTGACATCTGATCGCTTGTGCTGCATAAAAGTTAAGGTGGAAAAAGCATCTATCCCCTTTATAACATGCACACTACTGAAGTTAACACTGTAGGACAGGACAACCTTACACATGGGAAATCTAAAAGCCCAGAAGTTAAGATTAGTCCTGCAGTAGTGTTCTTTATAATGAACAGTGAAAGTGTGACGCTACTATACAGTTATCAAATAACAATTAACTAGAATAAATACGGCAACCAGCAGAGCTGTACCAATTCCCTTGGATCATATCCAAGAGAAGTATATTTCTTAGAAGGTCAGTTAAAAAATATATGCATCTGTTTTTCAATAATAAGGCATATGAAACTGGAGTAACACTCATTACACAAGAGATAAACACTCCTATTCACAAAAACAGTTCTCAAATTACTTCTATTATCAAAACATATTTTTACAACTGGAAAAATAGGCTCTGGGTTTATCTTAACATTTTTGGATGCGGTTACTGTAACTTTGTATGATTTTAGATGGCAGTCAGTGTGCTACCATAAGAAAGAGATTATAAAAACTCTTCTGCTATAAATCACATTCAAAAAGTTACAATTCTAGGCTACAAGAACCTACAAAACAGACGCAGACAGTTTCTGACACACTTCATTCAGGAAATTACACAATAATCCATGACAGTGTGTTGCTCTTTACTGTTTACTAATGTACTGTGTATAAACATTGTACTTGCATCCCAATTTGATCGATCTTAATACCATTGGTATACCTTTCAACCGTTCAGAATTTTATAGAAAGTCATTAATTTTTTTTTTCTATATATTTAGCTTTGTCCTGCTTAAATACATGGAAAGCGCTTTAGTTAGCATATCCCAATATGCAGTCGTACATCCTTCTATTGGGATATGCTTGATTACAACGGGCATGCTGACTGAAAGCCCAGTCAGAGTGCAGATTTTAGAACTTGCATGTCACAAGTGTTATTTTCTCTATGTTATTCTGTGGTACTGCTGTATCTACGTTATTTGCACTGTATTTCTCTTGTGAGCTGACATTTGTCATTTTGTTTAGGCTGCACTTGCGTGGTCCTAAATGACAATAAAGTTTCTTTGAATCTTTGACGTGCTGATTGAAAGCCCAATCAGAGTGCAGATTTTGGAACACTTGTGTCTAATGACAGAGACAGTATAATCTGCAATATTAAAATATTCTGATCCACAACACACAAAGCACACGTACTCTTTTTACACAAGTAACTAACGGGCATCCCTCCATTTCAAAAACCCAAAGGCAGCCTTCAGTATTAACCCCTCTTCCAAAAAGATAACCATCTCAAATTCAGGATTTTCTATGCAAATAACTGGTACATAGCAAGTGACTGAATGAACAAAGGCAATCGAATCATCACAACGGATGGCAATATGATAGCAGTTCTATTACAGTAATTAACTGGATAAATGTTTGCAATCCACCACTATAATCAAACAATTTATATGTAAAAAACATCGAAAAAGGGTTGCAAAGACAGGTTCTTCAGTTTTTGTAACTGTTCTGCCTCTGAGATTGTTTACAGAAAAGCATTCCAGTCCTAAAATAAAGAAAAAATCCCCCTTGTGTGTCATAACAGAAACTCTACATACATCCAATCTCAGCTTGGGAGATGGCTTCTTACTGACTTGCTTCTGAAGTAACAGGTAAAACAGAGTCCATAAAACCATCAGGGTTTACCAACCGAGTTGCTGTGATAGAACCTGTCTGGCTTTCTATTCTACACCAAAGTCTCCAAATCAATATACCATGTTGTAGTAGAACTGATACTTGCATAGATATAAACACCTACTAACATGTACCTCGTTTACTATAAGTATATTGATTTATAGCAACAGAAGACGGTGCAGGGTAACATGAAGTCTTAACGTGTCACTCTCACTGCTGTCAGCATTTTCCAGCATAGGCACACAATGTAGCTGGTAACAGGGAAACAAATACAAAGTAAGGTCCCACACACATCCGATTAAAAAAAAGTCCTGCTAAGTGTGGATCTTAAGATCAGTAGTTAATTAACAAGTGGATCAGTGAGGATCTTAAGCTGAACAGTCTAGTAAATACTTGTGGAACTATTTGTCTTCATGCGTAATTGCAGAGGCACACTGCATCTTGTTATATAGATAACGGAGCTCAGACAAGGGCGAAATCCCTCATCTTTTGTTTTTACTTAATAAACTGCGAATTAAACAAGCAATTCCAGCTTGAACCCTTTTTTTCTTGTTTTCAGTAAGAATGCAAGGTGGTCTTTAACACGGATCTTACATTACTATTTATGACAACGGTTTATTTTAGCACGTCATATGCTGATATCGTTTCTGTACAATTACTTTTCCCCCTTTTTTGACTTGTTATTTTGATGACTAAGTAGCACAGCAGAAATTCTTTTTAATTTACTTGGCCCAATAAATTCTTACAGCCATTATCTCCCACAGACAAAACACAGACTGATCCTGCAACAACGTCATCTATGCACCACTCAGGCAGGTAGTGACAGACCACATCTAATTCTTTTTTCTCCTCACCTGCTGTCCATCTGTCCATGCCATCATTGCTGAAGAAAATTGCTTTGACATTTCAAATATGAATGCCAGTCACAATATGGGTATCAACCTGGCAGTTATCAGGGTTTTCTGATGACTGGCTAATCCAACTCCCTTGGCAGCTTCATATATGTGTGGGCAGTGAAGTAAGGGCCTGCCACACCATCCTCAAGGCACATGTGTCCCCTCACTGATGGCTAGAGAGTATGTATGATGCTGCTGCATGGCAGAGTCGAGTGCTTGTCCCGAACTGCTACATGCTGTAATACCTAACCTCACTAAGGTGTCAACACAGCAATGGACCAAGCCCCTCCGCCCAAGATGGGCATAACCTGTGTGAGACAGTCACTCCCCCAGATGTAGGACATGTACCTTTGAATGCTAATGTACTAGCTATAGCAGCTAGGATGTCATGTAGTACATAGACATTTTCAAAAAAAGTCACGTGCAATAAAAACCTTGTGCAGGTTATACCATTTCTACTGTCTGTATGTTACTTAGTAAGTCTCCTGAAAAGGCAATGGGTCAGAACTGGTGAAATGCCTGTCAGACATGAAGAAATACACCTGCAGAAGTGAATGAAGAAATGTATTTGTTTCCAAATGTTTACATGCTTGGAACTATATAATTATCTGAGAAAATACGCATCATTTGCATTCTGTTGGAATACTTGTGAAACAAGAAGGATATCTGAATGAAAACTAAACACTAAGGCTCCAGATAACTGATTTAGTTCTGACTTCAAAAGTGGGTTAAAATAAAAGCCAGAAAAGATTCAGAGTCTGCTCCTAAGTGTTACCAAGCAGAAGTCAGAAAGGTATTTAACTCCTGACTTTTCCTAAACAGGAGGATATAGCAACACTTAAAAGGTAAATTCAGTAATTACTGTCACCCAGAAAGAATTCACCATTTACTAGAAATGTGTTCCTTACAAGCTCCTGCAGAGACTACAGAGCCATATGTTACAAAACTGAAAAACAGAGATAACGGCTGAATTTGGTAGGCTGCATGGCTTTCTAAGAACAGACACAACAATCTATTAAATAAGAAATTACAAAACAAGGGACACGCTTCTTAGGGAAACACACTTAAGAGCAGCAGAAGTTGGAGCCATGTTGTTGTTCGTCTTTCGGCTTTTTCCCGGTAAGGGGTCGCCACAGCGGAACTCCGGTCCGCTAATGACTGGCAGTAGATTTTTACGAAACGCCGAGGTGCCAGCTCGGGGCCCAACCTTCAACGAAGGCACTCCCATTTATGCACATATGTCTTTCTAACGCTACCCAACCGCGGGGAGGACATGCAGATTCCACAGAGAAGGCACTCCCAAGCCAAGCCGAGAATCGAATGGGAGAACCTCTTGCTGTGAGGTAACAACGCTACCGCCGTACCACCGCGGCATAGAAGTTGGAGCCATGCACGGGATGAATTACTAGTAGTAAAGACTTAAAAACAAAACAGACTGAGGTGAACTACATAAAGGCCCTTGTCATGGCAATTAATCCCAATTAGTCTGAAATGCAGGCAGGACTTTAACCCCTCTGTACCATGGAACCAGCATAAAACACCTGAGTGTACAACAAGACAAGTTTGCCGTTTTCATGCTGAGGTTACTTTGGCATCATCTCCATGCCACATATGGTAAACCTCTGATCATCAAAGACCGTCAGGAGAGAATTCTAGCTAATCCAGGGTGTGGGTTCACACCAAGGTGATGAAAGCAGTGTGTCCATTCAGCCAAAAAACAGGTCATTGTAATCACAAACATCTCTCATGGGACATGGTACTGCTCACCTTCTTCTATCTTAGAGCTCAAAACTGACATAACCGACTTCAAAAAAAGTACAGTTGTGTACACTTACCATAAATGTAAATGTTCGAGTGTATTCACTGTTGCAGTCATTACATTTGGGTTATCCTGCTGGTAGGTTGCCCTCAGTCGGCCTGATTAACAAAGTCTTGGGTCCTCCGTTGGTTGCTGTCCCTTCTTCCATGACGTCAGGTCGTCAGGGGTATAAAACATGCAGCCGACGCAATTACATCAGTTTTACTTGCCCCAGATGTCAGGTGCCCCCCAAATGGGGAGCAAAATATATAAATAATTAAAAACACAAAAATATACCTCCAAACAAAGGCAAATACACCAAAAAAGGCTTTTAATCATAGTAAAAGAAAGGAGAGGTATAGTAAGAGAAAAACAGGGGGCTGGAGGGAGGGTAACCAGGACTGCAACAGTGAATACACTCGAATATCTACATTTATGGTACGTGTACACAACTGTACTGTGTTCTTCGTGTTTCACTGTTGCAGTCATTACATTTGGGTAGATTCCCAAAGCTATGGTTAGGAGGATGGATTTATACAGCATTAGGAGCAGCTATAAGGCCCTGCAAAACAGCAGTGGTAAAGCCAGCTCTAGATTTAGAGAAAATTGGTAAGTGATGATGCTTGGTGAAAGTATGAACTGAACTCCAGGTAGCAGCTTCTAGAATATCCCTGGTAGGAACACCTCTGAGAAAGGCTGTAGAAGTAGATGCAGCCCTGGTGGAATGGGATCTGATCCCCTGGGGGATAGATTTCCCAAGGTACTTATAGCAGAAATTAATACAATGGCTTATCCATTTAGAAATTGTTTGCTTTGAAAGAGCCTTTCCCTCTGCCCCTGCAGCAAATGCTACCAGCAGTTGTTCAGATTTTCTTCGAGATTTAGTCCTGTCCAAGTAAAATCAAAGTTGTCTGTGTACATCCAATGAATGCAGAATCCGCTCCCCCTTGTTCTGTGGATTGGGAAAGAAAGTTGGCAAATGAATGGACTGATTAAGAGCCACACTGGATACTAACTTGGGCATGAAGGATGGATTGGTCCTGAGCGACACCCTGTCCGCATGAAAGATGATGAAAGGCTCCACTGCCATAAGGGTCTGTAATTCAGAAATCCTTCTAGCTGAAGTGATTGTTAAAAGAAAGGCTGTTTTCCAGGAAATTAATTTAAGCCTGCAGTAGCAGCTGGCTCGAAAGGAGGTACAGTGAGTTTCTCCAATACAAAGTTAAGGTCCCAGGCAGTGGTTGGAGCTCTCCTGGGAGGTCTCAAGTTTCTGGCCCCTCTTTGATACTGCTTTAGCAGAGGATGAGAGAAGGGGGGGGGGTTCTGTGTTGTAATGAGCTGAAATGGCTGAGGCATGGATTTTTATGGAAGAAAAAGACAGGCCCTTGTGAAGCATCTCAGTTAGGTATTGCAAAATCTGAGGTAAATTGGGCGCTGCTGTGCTCATCCCTTGTGACTGATTCCAGGCACATAATCTTTTCCATTTGTCAGCATAAGATTTTCTAGTACTAGGTCTTCTCGCCTCCAAAATGACATCCATCACAGGTTTGCTGAGGGATGCTAAAGGGGAATTTAAATGATTAGACAAGCTGCAAGATTAAATGTTTGGAGCTGAGGGTGCAGAATTTGGTTCTCCTGCTGAGACAGTGAGGAAGGTGTCTGAGGCAGGTGCCATGGAGAAATTTGTGACAGACTTCGTAGGAGTGGGTACCAGTGTTGGCGAGGCCAGTCTGGAGCAATCAAAATCATTTTTGGTTTGTCCTGTTTGACTTTCAGTAGAACTTTGGAGAGCAGAGGCAGAGGGGGAAAGGCATAGACTGATAGGTTTTTTCCAGCTGAAGGACAGAGCATCCACTTTCCAGGCTTTATTGTGAGGAGTTCTTGTGCAAAATTTGTCCAACTGGTAGTTCTGGGGTGAGGCAAAAAGATCTATGTCTGGGCTCCCCCATTTGCGTGTCAACCTGTTGAAAATCCGTGGTTCCAGTTTCCATTCGTGTGGGTCCATAAGATTTCTGCTTAATTCGTCTGCCAGAATATTCAGCTTTCCTGGCAGGAATTGAGCTTTAGTTGTACTTGATAGCTCAAGGCCGTGTTTCACAATGCCATGGCTAGTCTGCAGAGGGGGTAGGAATGTGTACCCCCCTGCTTATGTACCACATAACCATGGTGTTGTCCATCTTTACCATTAGTTGTCCTGGATGAAGGTAGTCCTTGAAGGCTGTCAGTGCATTCTGTACAGCTAGCATTTCTTTTTGATTGAAATAAAGGTGTATTTGATTTGGGCTCCATTTGTCCTGAATGCACTTCCCTGCCAGATGAGTCCCCCATGCATAGTCTGATGCGTCTGTAGTTAGGGTTTGGGTGGCAGGGGGTGGTGTGAATGGCAGTCCCTTGTTTTGGTGGCAGGCCTCTGCCCACCATAGGAACTCTAGTTGCAGGCAAGGTATGATAGGAAGCATTGTTTCCAGGCTGTGACAATGTTGACTCCATAAACTTTTTAAGTACTACTGAAGTTTCCTCATATGCAGTCTTGCATATGGAATTACAAGAATGCAGGAGGCCATGAACCCCAAGGCTTGCAGAATTTGCCTTGCAGATAGCAGGGTTTTTGTGGCCACCTGTTTGAAGTAAGTCACCAAATGAATTTGCTTTTCTGGCATAAGGTAAGCCATCTGGGTAGTTGTATTCAAGCTTGCACCCAGGAATGTAATTTTTTGAGTGGGTGCCAGTTGTGACTTCTTTTTGTTTATGGTGTACCATAGACAAGTTAGAACCCTTTTTACAAATGCCAGATGTTTTAGAAGAATGGCCTGGTTTTCTGCCTGAATTAGACAATCGTCCAGGTATGGATATATTTGAATATTTCTTTGCCTGCAAAATGCAAGTACTGCAGCCAGGCACTTTGTAAATACCCCGGGCACAGTAGAAAAGCCAAAGGGCAGTGCAGAGAACGGATAATGCATGCAGCCTGCTTTGAAGCGGAGGTATCTTCTGCAAGATTCCCTGATTGGGATATGTAGGTAAGCCTCTTTTAAATCTGAAGTTGCCAACCAGGCATCCTTGCCTAGCATAGGAAGTAACTGGTGAAGAGTCAGCATCTTGAATTTTGGAATGTCCAGAAAGGTGTTTAGAGTAGACAGGTCCAGAATTGGACGCCATGATTTGTCTTTTCTGGGTACCAGGACAAGTCTGGAATAGAAACCTTGTCACTTTTCCTCTTCTGGCACTAGTTGAATAGCCCCCATGTTTAGGAGGGAAAGTACTTGCTTCTGAGCCTCTACCCACTGATTTGGGGGCAGGTCCGGCCACCCGTTTTGGAGTTGGCAGCGTGTGGAAATGAAATCTGTATTCCTGGGAACACTATATTTAAAACCCATTTGTCCTGGGTTATAAGTTGCCAGTTTTTTGCACGAAGAGCCAGTTTCCCCCCCAAAGAGGCGGCTAAGAGGTAAGTGCTTGGCAATTTTAAAGGAAAGTCATTGAGACTGTTTACCATAGGGTGGTGTCTTGTTATTTCCAGATATGGAAGCGGAGGCACTCCATTGCTTAGTTCTGAAAGTCCCTTGGGACTGAAACCTGGTGCTTTTGGAAAGTCTGGGTTTGGCTTGAGTGGCTCTGGAAGGAACTGGAAAGGACCAGTTCTTAGTAGGCCAGTGCCTACTAAATCTTGGAGGTTGTACCTGTAAGAAATCTTTCATAGTTTGCATAGACTTAGCTTTATCTTCCACCTTTTTTAAAACTTCTTCGGCCTTATTGCCAATCAGACAGTCCTGCTGCAGAGGAGCATCCAACAGTTTTGCTTTAACATGATCAGGCAGAGATTGCTCCTTAAGCCAAGCATGCCTTCTAAGCACAGACCCAGTAACAGCAGCCCTGCAAGAGACCTCCAAAGAATCAAAACCACATTGCAAAGTATGTTTTCCAACTTGTTCAGCTGAATGCAATAAATCCTGTAAATCCTTATTTTCCACACCTTCAGAAATCAACATAATTTTCTGTTTAAGCAGTCCCATGATATGCTGTTGATATATTAGCTTATGGAATTGAAAGTTTAAAGCCCCGATTGCCAAGGTTGCAGAAGTGTAAACCTTCTTACCCCATCTATCCAGCGCCCTGGAATCTCTATCAGAAGGGGTAGCATTTTTAGCAGTAGAAGCCTTAATGCCCTTGGGCCCCTGAAAAATGGTTTCAGGGTCCACAATAGGATTTTTGAAAAGGAATTTGTGGGAGTCAGGAACCCTGTAGTGCCTGTCTGGTTTACAAGGGGCCAGAATCAGGGGCCAAACTGGATTTTGAGAACACATCATCAACAATGTCTAGTACAGGAGGTACAGCCAAACGCCTATGCTGAGGTAGAAGAAGGAAATCCCTCAGCCTCTTTTTGGATTCAGAAAAATCCTGACTTTCCCAGTGGAAATGCTCCCTTTAGGTATATAAAGTTTCTCCAAAAGAAAAAACCTCAGGGGGAGAAGCAGAAGGAATGGAATCATATGCATCAGAGTCCTTATAAGTAGGAATAGACAAATCAAGTTCATTAGAAGAGTCAGAAGAAAAGTACAGTTTTGTACCTACCATAAATGTAGATGTTCGAAGATCCACATTGCTGCAGTCCTTACACTTGGGTAGTCCGCTGTCCTCGGTCGGCCCGAATATCAAAGTATAAGGCTGACGTCGGTCAAGGCGCATTTGACTGACATCAGGACGTCAGGGTACAAATGCGCATGACCGACGTCATATCCTCAGTCTTTTCTTGCCCCAGATGTCAGAAGACCCTAAAAATAAAGGCCAAAAACCAAAAGACAGCAAACCAACCATCCTAGCACTAAACATATGTACAATATATACAATAAACAATATACACCCAATTGACCACCCAACCCACACAACCGCCTCTAACTACAGAGGGGAAGGAGGGAGGGTAAATTGGACTGCAGCAATGTGGATCTTCGAACATCTACATTTATGGTAGGTACAAAACTGTACTATGTTCTTCATCTCACATTGCTGCAGTCCTTACACTTGGGTAGAATCCCAAAGCAGAGGAAAGGGAGGATGGCCAAATTATAAGGAAGCAGGAGCTGCCAAAATGCCCTGCAAAACAGCAGTGGCAAAACCAGCCCTGGATTTAGAGTAAAGTGGTAGGTGATAATGCCTGGAAAAAGTATGCACTGAACTCCAAGTAGCTGCCTCCAAAATATCCTTAGTTGCCACCCCTCTCAAAAAAGCTGTTGAAGTGGCAGTAGCCCTAGTGGAATGAGGCCTAATCCCAGCTGGAACTTCCTTGCCATGATGGGAATAACAGAAAGCAATGCCAAATCCAATCCACTTAGAAATAGTTTGTTTTGACACAGGCTTGCCCTGAGAACTCAAAGCAAAAGAAACAAATAACTGCTGAGACTGCCTGAACCCTTTAGTTCTGTCCAAATAATAACGCAACTGCCTGTGTACATCTAAAGTGTGCAAAATCTTTTCCCCTTTATTTTGGGGATTTGCATAAAAGGTAGGCAAATGAATAGTTTGGTTTAAAGCCACACTAGAAACCACTTTAGGCATAAAGGAAGGATTAGTACGTAAAGATACCCTATCCTTATGGAAAATCAAGAAAGGTTCAACTGCCATAAGGGCCTGCAACTCAGAAACCCTTCTTGCAGAGGTAATAGCCAACAAAAAAGCAGTCTTCCATGATAAAAACTTTAATTCAGCAGTAGCTGCAGGCTCAAAAGGTTGTAGAGTGAGTTTCTCCAACACAAAATTGAGATCCCAAGCAGGAGTAGGAGCTCTTCGTGGGGGTCTTATATTCTTTGCCCCTCTAAGAAATTGCTTGAACAAAGGATGAGAAAACAAAGGTGGGTCACAATCATAGTGAGCCGAAATTGCTGCAGCATGAACCTTAATAGAAGAGAAGGACAAACCTTTGTCCAGTAACTCAGTAAGATATTGAAGAGCCACACTTAAATTAGGCTCAGAAACATCAAAATCCTTTGCTGCACTCCAAAATAAAAATCTCTTCCATTTTTCTGCGTACACTTTCCTTGTACTAGGCCTTCTAGCTTCCAAAATAACATTCAAAACTTGTTGTGGAAGTGGAGGCCCACTATGGTTCAAAACAGAATATGCCAGGTGTTAGGTGCAGAGAGTGAAGCTTGACATTGAGCAAATGACTGTCCTCCTGAGACAACAGGTGTGGAATCGTAGGCAAAGGCCATGGAGGCTTCCGTACCAGGCTCCTCAGTAATGGGTACCAATGCTGTCGAGGCCAATCTGGAGCTATTAAAATCATCCTTGGCTTGTCTTGTCTGGCCTTTAGTAGTACCTTTGGGAGGAGAGGCAGAGGCGGAAAGGCATACACATGAAGATTGCTCCAATTGAAAGAAAGAGCATCCACTCTCCAAGCTGTGGGATGCAACCTTTTTGTGCAAAACTTTGGCAGCTGGTGGTTTAGTGGGGAAGCGAACAGATCTATGTCTGGAGTTCCCCATGACACTGTCAATTTCTGAAATACATGAGGATCCAATTTCCACTCGTGGGGATCCATAATTTGTCTGCTCAACACATCCGCTAAGGAGTTCTGTGCTCCCGGCAGAAACCTTGCCTGAAGATTTAGCTGTAAACTGAGAGCAGTCTCCCACAAAATCATCGCTTGCCTGCATAGAGGATAAGAATGTGTTCCGCCTTGCTTGTTGATGTACCACATGACAGTTGTGTTGTCTGTTAGAATCAACACCTGCCCTGGAAGAAGTAAATCCTTGAAGGCTATTAATGCAAACTGGACTGCTAACATCTCTTTCAAGTTGATATGTAGATGTTGTAGTCTGGCAGGCCACTTGTCTTGTATCCACTTTCCATTCAGATGAGCTCTCAAGCTTTGTCTGAGGCATCTGTCGTTAGAATCTGACTCGCCTCTGGCCGGGTCACAGAGAGTCCCTTGTTTAGGTGACATTCCTGAGCCCACCACAAAAATTCCTTTTGAATGCAAGGTATTATTGGAATGACAGTGTCCAAATCCTGGCAGTGCTGTGTCCATACATTTTTGAGATACCATTGTAGCTTCCTCATATGCAGTTTGGCATTGGGAAGCACCAGAATACAAGATGCCATGAACCCTAAGGCTTGAAGGACTGTCCTTGCAGTCAGCCCGGACTGATGAGACAACTGATGAAAGTAAAGGGAAAGATTCTTTTGTTTGTCCGGGGTCAAAAAGGCCATCTGGAATGCTGTATTCAGTCTCACACCCAGAAAGCACATGTCTTGAGAGGGTACTAGACTGGACTTTATTTCGTTCACAGAATACCCCAGGCATCTTAGCACTGCTATCACATAATCCAAATGATGAAGAAGCTCGTCCCTTCCTTGAGCCAGAATTAGGCAATCATCCAAATAAGGATAAATCTGTATTCCTTTTAACCTGAGGAAAGCTATCACTGGAGCCAGAACCTTCGTGAACACTCTGGGCGCAGTAGATAAGCCAAAGGGCAATGCAGAGAACTGATAATGAGAAGACCCAGCTCGAAAACGCAGATACTTCCTGCAACTCAGTCTGATAGGAACATGAAGATAAGCCTCCTTGAGATCTAAAGTTACCATCCAATGATCTTTGCCCAGCAGAGGTAAAAGCTGCTGTAGCGTCAACATTTTGAACTTGGGAATGTCCAGATAAGTGTTGAGGATAGATAAGTCCAAAATTGGTCTCCACGTGTTCCCTTTCTTTGGTACGAGGAACAGGCGAGAATAAAATCCTAGGCCCACTTCTGGCATAGGGACCGGCTGAATGGCCCCTAGTTGGAGTAACAGAGAAATTTGCTTGTGAGCCTCTATTCTTTGTGGAGGAGGAACGTCTGGCATGCCTTTGAAAGGAGGTAAGGTATGGAAATAAAACCTGTAACCGTGGTGTATGATATCCAATACCCATCTGTCTTGGGTAATTAAACTCCAATTTTCTTTGAAAAGTGCCAACCTTCCTCCCAAAGGTGCTGCCAGACGAGAAGGCTCTGGCAGCTGAAAAGGTAGGTCATTGGGTCTGTTTACGAAAGGACTGACCCCTGCCCTCACCTGAAGACTGTGCAGGAGAACTCCTGTTCGAGGCCTGAAAGAACCCTGAGCTCTGCCCCTACCACGTCTAGATCTACCCCTAGACTGGGAATCATAAGAAGGATACATCCACCCCTTAGTAGGCCAATTTCTACTAAACTTTGGAGGCTGAACCTGCAAAAAATCTTTAACAGTCTGCATAGACTTAGCCTTGTCTTCCATTTTCTTTAAAACTGTCTCAACAGGAGAACCAAACAACACATCAGATTGTAAAGGAGCATCTAAAATCCTTGTTTTAACATGGTCAGATAAATTCTGATCCCTCAGCCAGGCGTGCCTGCGAAGAACTGACCCAGTGGCAGCCACCCTAGACGAGGCCTGTACAGCATCAAAACCACATTGCAAAGAATGCTTACCCACCTGTTCAGAAACATGTACTAAATCTTGCAATTCTTTACAATCAATACCTTCCGCCAGAGCATCAACCTTAGACTTCAATTGTGAAAGGAGATAGTTTTGGTATTTTAACATGTGAAACTGGCAATTCAAAGCCCTCATAGCTAGAGTGGAAGAAGTATAAACTTTCTTTCCCCATCTATCCAAAGCTTTGGCCTCTTTGTCTGAAGGAACCGGATTCTTGACAACAGAAGCCTTAACACCTTTAGGGCCCTGACTAACAGTTTCTGGGTCTGCCCTAGGACTCTTAAAAGATACTTATGAGCTTCAGGCACCCTGTAATATCTATCAGGTTTAACAGGAGCAGGAGGCAAAGAATCAGGATTAAGTGAAGCCTCTGCAAAAACATCTTCCACCACATCTAAAACAGGAGGTATAGCCAAAGGCCTATGCTGGGGTAAAAACAAAAATTCCCTAAGCCTTTTCCTGGAATCAGAGAAGTCCTGGCCTTCCCACTTAAAATGCTCCCTCATAGAATGAAGAGTTTCTGAAAAGAAAAATCCTCAGGAGGAGAAGCAGAAGGAGTAGAATCATCCACATCAGAGTCAGAATAAGGAGAATACTCCTGCAAGTCTTCAGCCAAGACTCTGAATCATCCGAAGCTTGCTCAAAACTCTCTGGCTCAGGCTCCACCCTAGGTCTCTTATCAGGAGGGGGCAAAGAACCCCTAATCAAAGTAATCAAATCTTCTGCCATTTTAAGCATATGCTTCTTGGGCACAGTTCCTGAAGAACTAGGGGTGACACCAACTGAAGCTAAACCTGGCCTGCCCCTGGGAGAAGCCTTGGCAACAGAAGGAGAGGGCCTAACCACCTTAGGAAGGGAGGGGAGTAAAGTAACCTGAGAAGCCCCTTCAGCCTGACCTGCCTCCTGAGAGGCCACATCCTGCAATAACAAAGTCTCTCCCTGGGAACCCAAAGAAATCTCCGGTGGAATCACCGGCTCCACCGACACCTCTAAAGAACCGGCGTCCGGTACAGACGGTTCTTCCAGCCTAGGCTTAACTGCTTTGTCCTTGCGCTTCTTCGAAGAAGCGGGCGTCGGAGCATCCGACGGCATTTTATAATTGCACCGCTTCCCAAAGACTAACCTGGCACAATCCAACCTTCTCTTTATAGTGCGTTTATTAAATCTAGCACAAGAGCGACAGCCAACAACGTCGTGCTCAGGCCCTAAACAAGGAATACACAAAGTATGATAATCTCTATGCGGTATCTGTTTCCCACAAGAAATGCAATTATTCACTTTTTCTGACATCCGGTAAACCACTGAGGCAAGAAAAAACTAAAATATTCCCCAACGGGGTACTTAGCCAACTTTGACTCGGTCTGAAACTTCGAAAACGAAAAATCTCAGAACGCCAACCGGCACTTGCAATGCTGCTTCTGCATCGGACCATGCGGCAAAAAAGACGGAGGATATGACGTCGGTCATGCGCATTTGTACCCTGACGTCCTGATGTCAGTCAAATGCGCCTTGACCGACGTCAGCCTTATACTTTGATATTCGGGCCGACCGAGGACAGCGGACTACCCAAGTGTAAGGACTGCAGCAATGTGAGAAGAAGAACATCAGAGTCCTGTTCAGAAGATTCATAGTCAAGTTCAGCCTTAGGCCTTTTAGAAGGGAGGGGTTTGACTAACCCTGATTAGAGTAATTAAATCTTCAGCCATTTTGCTCATTTGTTTTTTAGGCATAGGGGCCTGAACATGTGGCCTGGGCGTCGGTTTTTTAGACATAGATCGAGATTTTGGCCTTAATATTGAAGGTGGTGTCAGTTTAATATGCAAGTCTGTAGGCCTGAATACACCCTCAGAAGCCGGTGCCTGCACAGCAGCTTCGGACCCATCCAAGGTAGAGACATCCGCAGGTTCCATAGGTGAAGCATCTTGCGGCATACCGGACTCCGAATGGGTCTCAGTAGAGGCCTGCGAATCAGAAGTAGTGGGTATCAGGGGCTGCAAAAACACCTCACTGTGTACCAGCGAACTGGTGACTGGATTAGGAGAAGCGTTGTCAGCAGTTTTGGACCTCAACGGCCTGTCTCTGTCTTTTTCTTTGCGTTTTTCGGTATTCGGCAGTCAGATGGCTAACCGACGTCATTTCTGGATAATTAAACCAAGAAACGAAATATTTAGAAGCAAAAATGTACCGACGACAGACAGTGCGCTGATTAAATAAAGCACAAAACTGACATCAAGGTACGTCGTGGTCAGGGCCTAGGCAAGGAATACAGTACAAATGAAAATCCTTATGAGGTATTTGCTACCCACAAGTAATACAATTATTAACTTTTACTGATATCAGTAAGGAGCAAGAAAAAGTTTCCCCAATGAGGGACTTAGCTTTAGTGAAGACTTCGGTTCAGACTTTGTTAATCAGGCCGACTGAGAGCAACCTGCCAGCGGATACCCAAATGTAATGGCTGCAACAGTGAAACACGAAGAACATCAGTCAGTTTCACATTGCTCTTGTCACTCCAAGTGAAAACAAGCCATTTGTCCTGCTCCTGTCACACAATTTCTAGTACAACGGTGACTCAACTAAGTGCTAAGCATAAACTTGTTGGCTGTTCCTCACAACTGAAGCAGAATGGATCAGTGAATATTAAATTACAACAAACAGAATGCGCACGTCCCCTTCCTTTTCATAGCAACATTACTGCATCTGTGATCTGCAGTGATTGGAGCATTGCTATAGATGCACTATTTCTAATTACAGCACATTACTGCATCTGTGATCTGCAGTGATTGGAGCATTGCTATAGACGCACTATTTCTAATTACAGCAATAATAACACTTGTACTTGTAAAAACATTAAACAATAACGCGCTGCGCATGACGGTCTACAGCACCGTCAACAAATCATTTAAAAAACTGATGTCTGCTGAGAAAAGCACACCATTGTTTTTTCTTCACCTCTTTATTCCATATTCTAAACTAAGTAACTGTATCAAAATATGCAGATCAGACATTAGAAATTAAATTTCCCTTCTGCCTAACATCTCCCAACAACACAGAGTGCCACAAAGACCTATTTATACAACGATCACCATGCCTGTTTAGACTGCATCTCCTTCACTGGTATGTATTTTAGCAGAGAGTTAGCTTTTACAACCAGCTACATATACTAAAACAGTCTGACACACGACTGAAGAACAAGCTAAGAGCTTCTAATATGTGTGGAAGAGAATTTGAGAGAAAAGAAATTACATAAATAACAAGGTGCCACAACGTTTCTGTAATGATCAAAAGGATTAAACAGCTGCTGTTTGTACGCATTACTATCTTTGGTAATAAAGTAAGATACTACTTAGCTATACACTGAAATGATGACAAATAAAGCCAAAAAAAATAATCACAGTCAACACTGCTTTACTTACTGAAACAGGACTGGTAGATTTTACTTCGTCTTTCACTGAAATTTCATGCACAGCTATCAGATTTTCTCACTGAATATAAATATAATTTTTCCCCTGATTTAAATGCCTTACTGGTATGGAAACCAGTCTGGACTGAAAAAATAATACTGCGGAGCAGAGCAACAATGACTATCTGCATTTTTTAGAATTATTACCAACATGGCTTGCAGGTTTTGAAGGTTCAATGATCAAGCTAATAAACTTGACTTCCATAATCCCACAGTGATATTTTCTGTTTTTGTATGTCATACAGATACACAGACAGAAATACAAGTTATAATACTTACAAACATACACACACACATATATATTAGGATCGCTCTATAACGGACCTTAATGAGTGACATTTCCTGACAGCAAGTGGAATCTTACTTCAAAAAAATGAAGTTCTTCTTTCAAGCATAAAAAGTGAAATTGGCTAGGCTTAAAATGGCCCGAAGGGCAACTAGCCTAGTACTTGCCTATGAACCTGTACAGACAATGTATAATGTTATCTTTCACTACTCCCCTCCCTTTTTTTTTACTAATATTTAATAATTAAGAATTAGGTCCCTAGTACAGGGTACACTTTCAGACGAATACAAAGAAGAACAGAGCAGATACTGGGCCCAATCCCAAAAGACTTGCTCTCAGTGTAAGGGACCACTTACACTGAGAGCAGGTCTTTGGGAATCTGGCCCCCAGAGTAAGCCTGCTTATAGATAGGCCTTACACCAAAGTAAGTCGTTTACACTGAGAGCAGGTCTTTGGGAATCTGGCCCCCAGAGTAAGCCTGCTTATAGACAGGCCTTACACCAAAGTAAGTCGTTTACATTGACAGCAGGTCTTTGGGAATCTGGCCCCCAGAGTAAGCCTGTTTATAGAGAAGCCTTACACCAAAGTAAGTCGTTTACACTGAGAGCAGGTCTTTGGGAATCTGGCCCCCAGAGTAAGCCTGCTTATAGATAGGCCTTACACCAAAGTAAGTCGTTTACACTGAGAGCAGGTCTTTGGGAATCTGGCCCCCAGAGTAAGCCTGCTTATAGATAGGCCTTACACCAAAGTAAGTCGTTTACACTGAGAGCAAGCCTTTGGGAATCTGGCCCCCAGAGTAAGCCTGTTTATAGATAGGCCTTACACCAAAGTAAGTCGTTTACACTGAGAGCAGGTCTTTGGGAATCTGGCCCCCAGAGTAAGCCTGTTTATAGAGAGGCCTTACACCAAAGTAAGTTGTTTACACTGAGAGCAGGTCTTTGGGAATCTGGCCCCCAGAGTAAGCCTGTTTATAGGTAGGACTTACACCAAAGTAAGTCGTTTACACTGAGAGCAGGTCTTTGGGAATCTGGCCCCCAGAGTAAGCCTGTTTATAGACAGGCCTTGCACCAAAGTAAGTCGTTTACACTGAGAGCAAGTCTTTTGGAAATAGGGCAGATTTACACTGAAAGCAATTCTTGGAACCTGACCCACTTTCTTATAAGCCAGTCAGAAATTATCTCTACGTAAATTACAATAAGCAGATTTTAATTACATTTCTCAAGCTGTTACGAACCTTTCCAGGTTTACATCTCCTTGATCTTTCTAGCAAAGAGTAACGAATGACAGAAACCCTGAGTCGTCGGTCATGTCCTCAGTTTCTTTACTGTCTCCTCTATCACATGTCCTCAGTTTCTTTACACGTCTCCTCTATCACATGTCCTCAGTTTCTTTACACGTCTCCTCTATCACATGCCCTCAGTTTCTTTACACGTCTCCTCTATCACATGTCCTCAGTTTCTTTACTGCCTCCTCTATCACATGTCCTCAGTTTCTTTACTGTCTCCTCTATCACATGTCCTCAGTTTCTTTACTGTCTCCTCTATCACATGTCCTCAGTTTCTTTACACGTCTCCTCTATCACATGTCCTCAGTTTCTTTACTCTCTCCTCTATCACATTTGGTGTTTTCATAGGAGGAAGCTCTCAGAGGCCTTGAATGATCCCTCCTTTTTGGCAGCAAACTCCAAGGCAGACTTTTGATGACATCAGATTGTCGTCCAGGTAAAAGATGCACAGTGACACCATGTGCTCTGGGTTGAGGCAAAAAAGACACTTACTGTAGAAGTACTGTATGCATCTGGACACACTAAATAATTACTTACTTTTACTGATAAAGCTTCTGAAATTATTTTGAATCAGACATTAGCTACACAATTAATTATGAATGATTAAGAAAGAAATCCACTATAGGGTACTTGTTACTTTTTAGGCTGAGAAATGGACCATATGCACTATGGAGACAAATATGACAATGCAAAATTCACAGCAATAAATAGACTGACCTTTTATTTTGCCATTTCTGCCTCACCTTATGATGCAACATGCACCGATGTTCGAAGTGACATCACCATGTACTTACTAATGCACTAGTTTTGACTTTTTGTAGTCCATCTTAGAAAACTTAATTAATTTTCACTGAAGTGCGTTACCACTCTATTTCAGCATATTTAGTTATCCATAGACTGAGAAAACCAGTCAGTGAGCAGTGTGGGACAGCAATGAGTTGGGATAGACAGGTAACATCTACCTTCAGCTGTTGTGTCCTACTGCTTAACCAGCATTTTACCTACTGAATAACCCATATATTGACATTTAATACTATTAATTTATTTGTTAATTGGAATACTGCTGAATACAAAAAGGTAAGCAATATTCTGTAAGTCCTTCATGAAATGTTGATGTCCATCTCTTCTAAAATGCCACAAGATACTAAAGGTCAATCTCTCATTAACACAGCCAGTGTGTCCCAACATGATGCGTTTAACAGTAATTGGGTTTGACTTGATCCCCCTTTAGGGAACCTACTGCATGATGAAAATGAAAACAAGGGTTCAGAATCTAAAGGCACACTTGTACCCGTTACTAAAAGCACTCAAAATTCAGCACTTTACAAAACGTTTGGAGAATCTGTCATTCCAAAAACATATGACAGAGTATGTCCACACAGCCTGCAGTATTATTCTGGTCTGTAGTGCCAGACCACCATACCACTCAACTGTCCAGATTTTCACAGAATGTTCACATTTGTGCCTTTTTTGGCCTGTTTCTAATAAAATTGTTTTCTGGCAAATCACTAGGAAATCATGGATGACTGAAGTCAGAAAATAATGGCAGATATTTGTGTTTCAGACTTCATACCATTTAGAAAATTCATGCAAATGCAAAACCTGTTAGTCTATCAACTTTCTAAGTTTGTAAGAGCAATATTAAAAAGAGTCCCTACTTTTCAGCCTTTGTCCCCCTATTATTTGTGGCTTTGTCCAGATTTCTTGCCCTAAGAGGTCGAGAGGTATAGAGTCCACACAGCCTCCAATACTGGTCATCATTCTGGTCTGCAGTGTCAAACAGGCATATTGCAGACAGAAAAATCCTGATCATTCAATGGCTAAGCAACTTCATAAGGCCATATATATTCAGTGGGTGACAACACACCTGATCTTCCATCCACTAAAAGGTAAACACAGCCCATCTGTAAGTAAGTGACTGGTGTGTAGCCAACCAAGAGATGATGTCTGCACAAGTGCAGAAGTCCCTGCATAACAACCAGGACAAGGTATACGTACATCATCAGAAAGTTACACCCCAAGAGTAAGACACTGACTACCTGTGCTTTAATTGCACACAGAGGCATGAGAAGGGTGGGGGCAAAGACAGCAAATGCCCTGGGGTACAATGTGCTAGGGGCACATTTGGGAAGTATAATTCCTGCACTCATTTCAGTGCCAACATTCTGAATGTTGGTATAGAAATGCATGTCAACACTTTTGCACTTTGTGTGTGGTTAGCCGTAACAAGCAGTTTGCTACATTTTTTCTCTTCAACTGAAGAGTTTAGGAGAGGACACCAAATCAGGGACCGGTACCAGGTGAGCCATCAGAGACCAGTACCAGGTGACACAGGGAAGGAGCAGCAGCGTTGGACTGACGACTTTTTCTGAAATCTTATTATTTATTTATTTTTATTTACCAGGAAATTCCGACTGGACGCAGGTCCGTTTTCAGCGGATGCCCAGGGAGAAAAGCTCCACATCATGTACATGATAAATAGAGATACAACGTTGCAGCAACAGTAACAATGTTACAGGTTGTTGTATCTTTCTTCTCTGTTTTTTCATCTGTTACATTACGGAGCCTCAGTAAAGAGGTGCAAGAAAACAGTTTAGTTACGTAAGTAACACATTCTAGCGACAGCACCTAAAACAAGTTATAAATGTAGGTACAAAGCACAATGTCAGTGTCTTAGTTACTGACAACCAGCTTAACACCGAATCGTGACGCTGTTACCTGCAGCTACAACTGCTTCAAACTTAACAGTGAAAGAAAATTTCACCCAAACATCAGTTTCTTTTGTATCACAAAGTCCATTTCCCCTTTTTCAATCCATGTCCAAGAATACCACATACAAAAAAAAAATTATTCATTTGTTAACCAGGTAACACCGCTGTAAAGAAGTGTCCCTTTTTCAGAGGCAACCCGGGAACACTGTCTGGTTAAATGACTTGTTCAGAGTCACACAGCAGGCAAATGAAGGCAGAACAGGGAATCAAACCCTGAACCACGGACTACAGGTAGCAGCTTCACTCTCTTGGTCTCCTGCCTGTACTTGATTCTGTAGTCTTTTTATGCACTATTTCCACAGCACTCAACCAATCAGGGCCAAATCCAGAAATAATCCAGGACAATTAGAGAAGCATACTTGAGTTGGGTTAGACACTCTCTCCCATCATCCTATCCTGCCCAGCTCTTCCAGCTCCCAAGATGTTATTCAAACTCCAGTTGTTTGGGTCAAAGTTAGGGTTTATCCTTCTACATCACAAAACATGGAGTTGACAAAAATGTTTTTGACAGACCCAGAACCTCAGACTTGTGTTGACAGATCCAGACAGGTTCCTGTTGGGAAAGTGAAAAGGGAGTCTGAGAATGTTTGGATAAGATAAATCCGAGAAACATTCAACTTACAGGTTTGCAAACCATTGGCAACTTCTGAAACCAGCTACCCTTATTTGTTTTACTTACTGAAATACAGCTACATGTTTTACTAACCAGGTTAATTCTACTACTTACTGAAATACAGTTACATGTTTTACTAACCAGGTTAATTCTACTACTTACTGAAATACAGCTACATGTTTTACTAGCCAGGTTAATTCTACTACTTACTGAAATACAGCTACATGTTTTACTAACCAGGTTAATTCTACTACTTACTGAAATACAGCTATATGTTTTACTAACCAGGTTAATTCTACTACTTACTGAAATACAGCTACATGTTTTACTAACCAGGTTAATTCTACTAATTACTGAAATACAGCTACATGTTTTATTAACCAGGTTAATTCTACTACCTGTTTTCATAGGGTTACTAACCAGGTTAATTCTACTACCTATTTTCATAGGGTTACTAACCATGTTAATTCTACTACACATTTTCATAGGGGACGCAGAGAAAATGCTTGCAATACGCAGGATACTAAGCATGCTTGGCACAAAGCAACAATTTGCGATTCAGTGAAAAGTGCCACGTGTAAATAACTGACATATACACATGCAATATTCTAATGAAGGTATATATACATAAATTTGTTATTTATTGGCTGTACAATTAGTGGATTAATTTTTCCACCAACCAACCATCTGTATGTAAGCAGACCTCATACCTCCCCTTGGAATGACATTATTTAAACTGCTCAATTGTCAATTTAGAATCAGACAATTTAGAACCAGACAAGAACACTTATCTATCACTGAATATGGATCTGCTTAAACCCTCAAATGGATTCTTTTTTTCTTCTGCAAAGAAGACTATTTTTGCTACATTTTGCTAAGTCAGCTGTGGCCAGGATCCGACATTCTGAACGGTTATCCTTATTCGTAATCTTTTACTTTGTCCTGCAGACTGCTGAGGCTACATGTTGGGATACCAGATCAGTGCATCATGGATTTCACTGTCTCATGGGGTACCTGTCAAATCTTCGAACGCTCAAAATTTCAAATGTTACATGGTCGAGACCAAACGTTCAAAATTTTGAGTGCTCGAAGATATACTTTCAATGGCACCGTACAGTGCAGATAGGGAGAATTTCCCTTTTCTGCACTGAAGTGCGGTCTTGGAGTTGGTATATTTAAGTAGGGGGGTGTGGGGGTGCAGGGGGGGCTTGCCCCCCTGCCTACACTGTTAAATTGCTTTTTTCTGTTTTTACTTTTTTTTTATTTGATGTTCAAACATCCAAATGTGAAACATTTGGTCTCGACCATGTAATGTTCGACATTTTGGATGTTTGAACATTTAACATTGACCCGTCTCATGTATGGGTTCATAGGTTCATAGCAGGTTACTAGGCTAGCATCCCTAGAGCCTTTATAAGCCTAGCCATGTTAATCCCAAGTATCCCCATTTGTTCTTTTTGGGTAGTTTGCAGAACAAACGTATGACCAGAGCAGGTCTGTGATCACCACTGGCTACTGCTGACCATGATGGACATGGGCACCACCCCAGGGGTGAATTTGTGGTCTCCCATCCAATTACCTAGGTAGTGTTTGAACAGGGTCAGTGAGGATCTCTGTTTTATGTGAATAGGAAGTCTATTCCAGAGGAGCAGCAGTCTCTGAGAGACATATTTGTCTCTCCAGCATGTTCTGTTAATGTCACAAGCTAGGTTGAGATCCCTAGATAGAGTGACTCTTGTGTCATTTGACTTGCGGTTGTGCAACTTTTCAATTAGGGTAGGGTTGGAAATTGCCCTATAGGCCACGTACAAGTCATCTGTCAGCAGCCTATAAGATACAGAGGAAAGTGACAGGGCTTTCAACCTGTCCACATAGGTCATGGTTTGGGGTCCCTGTATTTTCTTAGTGAGAAACCTCTGAGGTCTCTCCAGCTGCTGCAGGTGTCTACTGAGGTACAGGCAAAAGGCTGCAATATACTGTATTAGTGGTCTGATGAAGGTTGAGTACTGTGAAGTTATAACATCCCTTGATGTGGATGCTATGCCCTTGCTTATGAGGCTATCCTTACCACTGTGGAAAGCTGGTGGTCAAAGTTCAGATTGATATCAACATGTGTTCCCAAGTCTCGCACCACTGGGTTGGAACTCAAGGGGGGTGCTGTCAATATTGTAATTTGTAGAGAATTTTGTTTTGTCAAAGGGAATAATAATGCATTTTTTTTTGCATTTAGTTTTAGCCCATGTTGACACCAATCATTTGTTTGCATTAGCCCTTCTTGTAATATGTTGACATCATTGGGGGGACTCAATGATTGTTCCCAGTTTGCAATCATCAGCGAACTTGGTAAGCCAAAGGCCATCCTACTTTGGCCTGGACTTCTGAGAAATAGATACCAAACAGTAAGGGGGCCAGCACAGACCCCAGAGGTACTCCACTGGTGACAGGTCTACTAGTGGAGGTGGAGTCACCAATTTTGTTAAAGTGTGTACTGTCGGTACAATTGGCTACCCATTTAACAATGTAATGGTTAATCCCTATCTGGTAGAGTTTCTTAATAATGTCAGAGTGGAGAATTGTGTTGAAAGCCTTGGCAAGGTCGAGACAGGCTCTGTGCACTGTTATACCTTAATTCGTGGCTTTGGTGACATTCTCAAAGAAGTCTACCAGGTTTAATAAGCATGATCTACCCTTAACAAAGCCAAACTGGGTTGGTTCCAGTGTTTGGAGGTTGCCTCTGTCTTTGTTGATAAGCTCCATGATAATTCTTTCCATAGCCTTGCAGATGAGGCTGGTTAGACTTTGGGTCTGTAGTTCCGAGGGTCAGTTGATGGTCCCCCTTTGTACAAGAGAATTACTACTGCTGTTCTCCATTCTGTAGGAACATAGCCAGTTCTCAAGCTATGACTAAAGAGAATGCCAAGTGAGTCTGTTGGGTCTCGATTTAGATTGTTTAGTAAACAACCTGCAATATTACCTGGCCCCACTGAGGGAGTGTTTTGGCCTTGCCGAGCACAGAGATGACCTGTTCTCTAGAGCCACTAGGCAGAGGGCTGATGTCAGGTGCTTTGGGATATGGTAAGTGTGGACAGTTTGCACTGAATCTATCAGCTAGCAGGATGGAAATATATTTTGGTAAAGTATGAGTGACCCCATCTACAACCAGTACGGCACAAAGCTGGGCATTCCCTTTTAGAATTCTGGTGTAGTTAAAGAATGCCTTATGATTATCCTTGGCTAGGGATGCAATTTTAGTTTTGTAATTTGCTTTAGAAAACTACAAGACTTCTGATTTTCCTGTTTAGGCTTAGGAGGGAACTCTTCCTCTGCAGAATGACATCCCTCTTGCTTTTGGACAACAGTTTCTTCCTCAATATATAATCTGTTTAAACTTGAAGTCCACAACTGTGGCTTGTTTTTACAGGAAGACCTGGTTTTGATCTGATCAGGTACAGCAGAGTTTATGCAGTCACTTAAATGCTTGTACAAGGTATTTGCATACACCTCTGCACAGTGATCAATGATGTCTGTGATTGTGGGTGGTATGAAGCTTTTTATAACATTGCTTAGTAGTCTGCAGTTAGCTTTGCTAAAGTGTTTTACAATTTTTGCTCCTCTGAGGGTGTCAGTTCCAGTAGTTACTTCAAAGATGTTGATTTGTGGTCTGACCTAACCAGGGGGGCATCTCACATGAGGAAGTACAGTGACCCCCATATTGCTGAGTACTAAGTCAAGAACAGCAGAGCCCCTAGTGGGGGTGCAGACTATCTATTCCAGAGCATTTGTGTTAAAGTCCAGGAAAGCTCTGGGTGTGTGTTTTTGCTCATGCATGTCCCCCAGTCTATGGAAGGATAGTTCTCCCATCACATGACTATGGTGTTGAGCTGTACGGTAAGGGATTCCAATAAATTGAAGTAGGTGGTCTGCTTATCCTGATTCATGGTGGGGGATCTATAACCAGCAATGGTGTGGTGTGGTACTTTCCCAATACTTAATTGGACATGGAATAGTTTGACAGAGTCATGCTGTTTGACCAGTCTCAAAGTGTATTTGGTTTTAATGAAGATGGATACACCTCCACCTTTGGTTCCTTCACACTCATTTGAGGTCCGAATGTGTGGAAGTTATTGTAGCCTTGCAGAGCCGGGGTGCCCTCAGCAGCCTTGAACCACATCTCAGTAAATGCACAGACATCAGCATCCTCGAAGGTGAGGAGTACTTCCTGTGAGTGCAGTTTCATGTTTAAACTCCTAGTATTAAGCAGTATGACCCTGAGTTTGTCTCGAATAGATTTTGTTATATTGGAAAATTTGTTGTTTTGACATTGCCTAAAAAAGGCACTATGGGTGAAGCAAGGGCCTTTGCCAGTATCCAAAAGCCTAGTGAGGACAGGTGAAGACCATCTCTAGCAAGCCTTTGCCAGTATCCAAAAGCCTAATGAGGACAGGTGAAGACCATCTCTAGTAAAGGAGCAAGGTCTGTCTACCATATCCTCCCAGGCTAACAGATACTGGATCACCCTGGACTGACACCAGAAGCTAAGCCAATTGCTTAAAGTCAATCATTTTTTGTTTATATTGTGGCATCATCCTGGGTGAGGGTAGGACTCTGCTTAGGGCTAGGGATATACCTTTCTGGGACACATAAACAGGGTTCCTTCATGTCTCTCTCCATATAGTCCAGAGAGGTACATCTCATGTCATTCACTCCAACATGGACTACGATAGAGTCATAATGGTACATGTTGAGTGACCTGAGTGCATGCATGATTTGTTGGATCCAGGCGCCTGATAGGCGGCTGACTGTGACCTTCTCCTTGTCCAGTCTAGTGAGGGGGATATCTCTGTGTCTCACTAGGGAGTTGCCTATGACCAAGACATTTGATGTGTTTTGCCTTAGGGGATTCTTTGTTGAGACACGTGTGTGTGTGTTAATATATGTAGTCATTTCTTTTTGCTTAGTGGTGAGTGTGCGTGGTGTGCGTTTTTGGGAGGTTTCTGCTCTTTTGGTAGGCTTTTAGTGAGTACCTCTGCATATGTGGGTTTATGAGTCGTAACCTCATTTTGTGTGAGAGGTAACATTTGCATGAGAGGTGAAGCATGTGTGCTGACAGCCTGTTTGATGTCTATTTTGTTTTTATGTGAGAGAATTGACTTAATTTCCACAATGTACCCAAATAATGATATACATTTGAGTTTCAGAATTTAAATCCTTCAAAAAATGCATACTAATGAAACACTTTCTATGTTTACTGCAGCTATACTTAAAATCTGTCACTATGTTTGGGCCTCTGCCATCCCAATTATTTCTGGCTTTGTCAAGATTTCTTGTGCTTAGAGGTTGACAGGTCTGAGTGTAATCAGTAAAACTTCTGTATTGGTAAGACATTCAGTGCTTCTCAGAGTCCAGTGAGTTATCCATAAATCTACAGAGTTTGAAGTCTTTTTGATGGTAATCAAGGATCATACAGCCAAGAGTATCGAGGCAAATTCCAGTGCTAGAGAAGTATGCTTTTTGTGATATTGCCTTATGCCACTGAAATTAACAAGGTGGACAATTCTAACCCTGGTGGCCAGGATGCAGTTTAACAATTACACAACTGAGGTCATAAGTGGAAGTTACGTTGTGGATCAAAATGGAAATCTAAATATTATTCTGCACAGACCGTAAATTACCCATAACTGTCCGTTAACAGTATAATTCTGAGGGTCTTGGGTAGATTTAGCTGTACTGAGGAACAGTGTTGCAGTTTTCTTCTGCACACGTTTTCACTGACCAAATGGGACCAGCAATTAAATTCAGTTGTAAAACATTCCCTCACTGCAAACTTGGTGACAAGTGAACTGATAACATTGCTCCCATCTACAGTGGCCCAACATAAGTTTTGTAAATAATGCCACAGAACTGCACATTGGAAACTTAAGACTTCGCCAATTCAATCAGTATTAATAACAATCTTTTCAAATCAGTGTGCATAAGCCAAGTACCTCAAAATAAAATTTTTCAAAACAGTAATACATTCATTAATTTGATTCATGAATTCATTCTCCAAATAAATTAAATGAATGTAAAATACAAAATTATACAGCTTAAAATCAGGACTCCATGACCTTAAATAAACTACCTACCACAGTAGCAGGGAAAATTCAGCAGAGATGAAAGTCACTGCATGTCCAGAATGTGCTCTCCAGACTTTTTTTTGGTTTGCAGTGCAGGGGCAGGGGTTACGGCAGAGTTTACCCAACAAACATAATGTCTCCTTTTACATTACAGAGTCATCTATCTTAGAGATTTTACCCCAGCCACGTTTACTTGCATTTTGCCAACAGGCATAGTTCTTCCTGGAATTTGCAGACACAAAGTAATCAACAAAAGGGTCCCTGGACAAGCCTGCCTATCCAGTTAACAAATAAAATCTTAGCCGGGACATTAGGACATAAACTGGTGCAGGCTGGTTGGGTCAGAACTGCACTGTCAGGTATCCTGGTCTGATTGGGTCAGAACTGCAGTCTCAGGTATCCTGGTCTGATTGGGTCAGAGCTGCACTGTCGGGTATCTTGGTCTGGTTGGGTCAGAACTGCACTGTCAGGTATCTTGGTCTGATTGGGTCAGAGCTGCACTGTCGGGTATCTTGGTCTGGTTGGGTCAGAGCTGCACTGTCAGGTATCCTGGTCTGGTTGGGTCAGAGCTGTACTGTCAGGTATCCTGTTCTGTTTGGGTCAGAGCTGCACTGTCGGGTATCCTAGTCTGGTTGGGTCAGAGCTGCACTGTCGGGTATCCTGGTCTGGTTGGGTCAGAGCTGCACTGTCGGGTATCCTGGTCTGGTTGGGTCAGAGCTGCAGTGTCAGGTACCCTGGTCTGGTTGGGTCAGAGCTGCAGTATCAGGTACCCTGGTCTGGTTGGGTCAGAACTGCACTGTCAGGTATCCTGGTCTGGTTGGGTCAGAACTACACAGTCAGATATCCTGGTCTGGTTGGGTCACAGCTGCACTGTTGGGTATCCTGGTCTGGTTGGGTCAGAGCTGCACTGTTGGGTATCCTGGTCTGGTTGGGTCAGAGCTGCACTGTTGGGTATCCTGGTCTATTTGGGTCAGAGCTGCACTGTCGGGTATCCTGGTCTGGTTAGGTCAGAGCTGCACTATCTGGTATCCTGGTCTGGTTGGGCTAGAGCTGCACTGTCGTGTATTCTGGCTGCATAATACAAAATGATGGCTTGCAGCATCAAGTACATTAATGCTACTATGTGGACATATCACTTTCCTGTGAACAGAAAAGACGGGTTCCTTGTATGTTTACTGTACAAATACACCTTGAAGATGAAAGAGAAGTCATGTGTGGGAAACATCAGAAATTACAACTAACTCTGCCAAAAGGTAACAACATACACATTGTCGATAACAGTATCTTGCCATACAATCTTGTGAGCTTTGACAAGAATGTCGTACTCTGGCTACTAAGTGCAGCAGGGTTTACGCTGGTCTCATTTGTTTAACTGATATGCATGGAGGGTGAATGAGAACAGAAATAAAAATACCATGTGACTGTAAAAAATTACTGGCACATTGTGAGCGTTTGTCAGGATCCAGCAGGTCTTCTCATTTACTGTGGCCAGCAGAGCTTTCCGAGTCAAACAGAGGCTATTGTGTTCCTGCCTTGCATTCTGACATGTCAGCTCCCTTTTATGATTCAACCCTTTTGTGTGCATGGACAGACAAGGGAATACTTCATTGATATGCAGCTGACCAAAGGGTGCACATAAAAGAAATAAAACCTTTTATTGGCTTAAAGCCTGTCATTGTTCTGCAGAGGTGTTCCATGTCCTCTGTAGCCTCTAACTTACCCGCCTCTACCAGTATTAAGTCAGTTGGAAAGGACTCTGTTTTAGCTCTGTTGGTTGGGAAAGGCAAGGAGTTTTTACTGCAGGTGTAAATCACAGAACCAGAACATTTTCAACACTATGGAGATTCTGGAGACCACAGTATTTATAGCAGCATTGCTAACATCAGATAGCAGAACAGAAGCTGAACAACATAGTTAGTGTAATCAATCTACATATGAGAAGATGTATAGGCTGAAATGCCATTTGGGTGTTTCTAGCCCCTATGTTTTGTCAACATGCTGAGTTTATCTGCCATCTTTAACAGCAGCAGCAGTCTATTTTCAGCTAATTTTGTAAAAAGTATTTTTTTTTAGTGTTTTACGTATGACATGCAGGAATATCACCTAACTGTTTCAGGTGCAGTTGAAACAACATCATCATCAGTGCAAAACATATAGTGCACATATGCAAGGTGCATGCAGTTACTCGATCTAGGTGGGCATGGTAAAGGTTTGTGTCCTGGCCCACCTCACAAATACAACTTAGCTAATGGGACATGGACTGCCCTCATCCCTGTGTTTAGGGGGTTGGACCCTAACAGCTAGAGAATGGCATGACAACCCTGCCCCAACCGCTGCAACATCCACAAGGTAGAGCTCAAGGGCATTTCTGACAGATCTAACTCTACATTTTATGGATAATGCCCATGTCTACCATGGGGCCCAAAGTATTGCTTCCTGACCAAACAATACATATGTCCATCCATGTGCTGCAGACATTGGTTGTCAGATGTAAAAAAGCAGCCCCCCCCCCCCCATTATATGCTGCACTCTGCTTGGTACAGTACAAGAATTGTTGTGACTGGATTGTCATCTCCACCCCATAAAGTACAGACACTCACCCCTCAGGGCTCCTTTATTACCCAGGCCACTAGCTGTCCTTTTGTACCCAAGCCACTAGCTGAATGTGGGTTATCTGGATTTCGGTCAGGGCTTTATTCCTTTGTGCCATGGAGTTGATATTTGCCAAACATGGTTTCTCAGCAACTGAATTAGTTGGTAGGCCAGCAAAATGTATTTAAGCGGGCCCTTCTTTCAAACCCCTTGTTGTTCACCCCTCCCCCCAGTTGCACTATCATGGTATATGGCCAGCATTTGTGAAAACTGGTTTACCTCCAGTTCCATCCGTCCATCCCATCACCCCTTTTTCCCATTTTTGCACGTGGAGTCGGGGTGTCATTTCAACAGTGACAATCACCAAGAGCCAAGGTTTACACCACCGGATGGCTAGCCCTGCAGCGGTACTTAATTCGCACTACACCCAACTATGGCCAATTTAGAGTGTCCAGTCCACCTACTGCATGTCTTTGGAATGTGGGAGAAAACCAGAGCATCAGGAGGAAACCCACGTGAACACAGTCCTCCAGGTTCCATGTCAAAGAACTGTGTGTTGAGTGATCTACGCAATTCCATCTTTAATAATATTCTTTGTTTATTTATTTATTTTTTGCTTAAAATATTTTATTGAAATTTTGAAAATGATTGCAAAATATAACAAGCTTTGAAATACGATATAATGGTGGTGGAATGAGGAAGTACAGGAGAGTATACAGAGAAAGAGGTTGTTGAAGAAGAAGTGGGATTGTCAGAGAGATGAAGAAAGTAGACAGGAGTATAAGGAGATGAGGTGCATGACAAAGAGAGAGTTGGCGAAGGATAAGGTGTGTGAAGAGTTGTATGAAAGATTGGACACTAAGGAGGGAGAAAAGGACCTGTACCGATTGGCTAGACAGAGGGACCGAGCTAGGAAAGACGTGCAGCAGGTAAAGGTGATAAAGGATAATGAGGGAAACATGCTCACAAGCGAAGAGAGTGTGTTGAGTAGACAGAAAGAGTACTTCGAGGGGCTGATGAATGAAGAGAATGAGAGGGAGAGAAGGTTGGATGATGTGCGGATGGTGAATCATGAAGTACAATGGATTAGCAAGGAGGAAGTAAGGATAGCTATGAAGAGGATGAAGAATGGAAAGGCTGTTGGTCCAGATGACATACCTGTGGAAGCATGGAGGTGTTTAGGTGAAATGGCAGTGGAGTTTTTAACTAGATTGTTTAATGAAATCTTGCCTGAGGAATGGAAAAAAGTGTTTTGGTACCGATTTTTAAGAATAAGGGTGATGTGCAGTGCTGTAGCAACTACAGAGGGATTAAACTGATCAGTCACAGCATGAAGTTATGGTAAAGAGTAGTAGAAGCTACGTTAAGAAGGGAGGTGATGATTAGTGATCAGCAGTATGGTTTCATGCCAGGAAAGAGCACTACAGATGCGATGTTTGCTCTGAGAGTGTTGATGGAGAAGTACAGAGAAGGTCAGAAGGAGTTGCATTGTGCCTTTGTGTATTTAGAGAAAGCATATGACACGGTGCGTAGAGAAGAGTTGTGGTATTGTATGAGGAAGTCGGGAGTGTCAGAGAAGTATGTAAGAGTGGTACAGGATATGTACGAGGATAGTGTGACAGTGGTGAGGTCTGCGGTGGGAGTGATGGATGCGTTTAACGTGGAGGTGGGATTACATCAAGGATCAGCTCTGAGCCCTGTCTTATTTGCAATGATGATGGACAGGTTGACAGACGAGATCAGACAGGAGTCCCCATGGACTATGATGTTTGTAGATGACATTGTGATCTGTAGTGAGAGTAGGGAACAGGTGGAGGAGACCCTGGAGAGGTGGAGATGTGCTCTAGAGAGAAGAGGAATGAAGGTCAGCAGGACTAAGACAGGATATATGTGTGTGAATGAGAGGGAAGATAGAGGAACGGTGAGGATGCAGGGAGTAGAGGTGGCGATGGTGGATGAGTTTAAATACTTGGGATCAACAGTTCAGAGTAATGGTGAGTGTGGAAGAGAGGTGAAGAAGAGAGTGCAGGCAGGATGGAGTGGGTGGAGAAGAGTGTCAGGAGTGATTTGTGATAGACAAGTACCAGTAAGAGTGAAAGGGAAGGTCTACAAGATGATAGTGAGACCAGCTATGTTATACGGGTTGGAGACAGTGGCATTGACAAAAAAGCAGGAGTCACAGCTGGACGTGGCAATGTTAAAGATGTTACGATTTGCACTGGGTGTGACGAAAGTGGACAGAATTAGGAATAAGTATATTAGAGGGTCAGCCCAGGTTGGAAGGCTTGGAGACAAAGCTAGAGAGGCAAGATTACATTGGTTTGGACATGTGCTGAGGAGGGATGCAGAGTATATTGGGAAAAAGATGCTAAGGATGAAGCTGCCAGGTAACAGGAAAAGAGGAAGGCCTAAGATAAGGTTTATGGATGTGGTGAGAGAGGAGATGCAGGTGGTTGGTGTGACAGAGCAAGATGCAGAGGACAGGAAGAAATGGAAACAGATGATCTGCTGTGGCGACCCCTAACAGGAGCAGCCGAAAGAAGAAGAAGAAGTTGTTGAATAAAATACATCATATTTTAAAGATAAAATCAGATTATAACTATTTGCAATATATACATTCATCCTGAGACTAAAATATTGATAAATAAAACAAGACAAGAAATAAGAAATCCTAATAACAAATTAAAATGATTAAATAAATTAAAAAAATGAATCAATAAGGGCCAAAACTTTAAACCAAGGATTAGTCTTCAATTTGTTAGGATAAATTTGACTCTTTTACTGCAGTTTAATTGCTGTGTCTTTTAAAAGAATAAGAAAAGCTTAACATTTTGATTTTGAAGAAGTCTTCCAGTTTCTTGTGATAAATTTTGTTTATTTTGAGTGGCCTCTGGTACTAGCTTGAAAAGAAGAAGAAAACTGTATATTTTTTTCTGATCACGTAGTTTCTAGGGGCTCCCCAGCTTGCTTGTAATTGCTGGGATACCTCGGAATAACATTGAATAATAAAGTAAGACATTGCATACATAACATTATAGTCGAATTATAAACCACAGCTAAGAGGGCAGTTAATTAATGTACATTACAATGGTAAACAGTGATGGTCGGGCAGCTCCACAGCTTAAAGTTTTGGACCTCACTGTGACCCAGAAGACCCAAGTTCAACATGCAGCCACCCACTGGTGAAGGCAGTCAAGGAATTCACGGTGTGTGTCTGACACAGGAGAAAGGAAGAGTGGTGGCAGATGAAGAAAGGCCAAGGATTGCAAATGCATGCCAGTCTAGGAAATTACAGTGTGCATCTGACACATGAGAAAGGAAGAGTGGTGGCAGATGAAGAAAGGCCGCGGTGGTGCAGCGGTTAGCATTGCTGCCTCACAGCAAGAGGCAGCAAGAGGATCTCCAGTTTGATCCTCGGCTGGGGTGTCTTCTGTGCGGAGTCTGCATGTCCTCCCTGTGGTCGTGTGGGTTTCCTCTGGGTGCTCTGGTTTCCTTCCACATCCCAAAAACATGCTGTAGGTGGATTGGAGACACTAAATTGGCCCTAGGCGTGAGTGTGTGCGTGCTCCTTCTGTGGAAGGTTGGGCACCGGGCTGGCAACTTGACACCATAAAACTCTACTGCCAATCATGAGTGGACAGGTGCTCCGCTGTGGTGACCCCTAAACGGGAAAAGCCAAAAGAAGAAGAAGAAGAAGAATTCACAGTGTGCGTCTGATACAGGAGAAAGGAAGATGTCAGATGAAGAAACGCCAAGGATCGCAAATGCATGCCAGTCAAGGAAATCACAGTGTATGTCTGACACAGGAGAAAGGAAGAGTGGCGAGAGATGAAGAAAGGCCAAGGAACGCAAAAGCATACACACTAACTGGAAATGCAGGTGTGTGGAAACATCCCACTACATCTCACATCCCACCCAGCTGGCAGGTGGCAGGGGCATCTAAAAAATTCTGTTAACCCCCTTTGGATGACAGTCATGGTTCCCTCTCCCAGTGTTGTAGAATGCCAAGGGTTATGAGGAATAACTGGGAAAACTGAGGACAGGAACAGCCCCATCTCCCAAGTAACCAGTTCTTCACACTCATCACTGTCTGAATTCATATCAGTGCCAAAGAGTTGGCCAGTATCCTTGATTTAATTAGGAATTACTGACCTGCCCCATCTACATTCGTGAATGATACAACTGTTAAGTTTGAGTAGATTCTCTTCGTATGGCTTCTTATGGACATTGTGGACCATGTTTTGGAGCTTTTTGTTTCCCTAAGCCTCCAGTGAAAATGCTGCATAAACCCAGCTGGGCAACCCAATAAACAAAACATAAATATATCCTCTCTCCCCATTTAATAGCTTCTATCCTGTGAGGTTACTCCAACAAAGTCTCCAGAACTTTACGGAATACCTCAGATGGAGTTTAATCAGTTCTGCACAGAAGATTAATACTTGTGCTTGTTTACAATGCCTGTTCTTATGTATCCCAGCTTTCCTGGCACACCTCTCCTAGCTGGTCTCCCTAAGGATTACCCTTTATGTACTCCTCCTCATTTGGGGTTGCAATCGCTTCTTTTTCAGCTACACACGTTTCATGACTTCTGCCTCCCAGAAACATTGTTATGCATTTGTCTGAGATGAATTGAAGTTGCCACATTGGTGTCCTTTCAGTCTAGCACAGTCTCTTCTTAATCCTTTCTCTTCCTTATGTCATAAGCAAAAAATGGTGACTGTACGATATTTCTACTTTTGTTACGTGTTGCATTTCTTTGTATAATATTTATAGAAGCAACAATTTTTTTAGGGTTGACGCCCAAGGCAAAGACAGATATTTCCACATTAGTAGGAGTGAGCTGACAGATAACACACGTCCACATCGCTAGGAGTGAGCTGACAGATGACACGCGTGTCCACATCACTAGGAGTGAGCTGACAGATGACACACGTGTCCGTACTGCTAGGAGTGAGTTGACAGATGACACACGTCCACATCGCTAGGAGTGAGCTGACAGATGACACACGTCTCCACATCACTAGGAGTGAGCTGACAGATGACACACGTGTCCTTACTGCTAGGAGTGAGTTGACAGATGACACACGTCCACATCGCTAGGAGTGAGCTGACAGATGACACACGTCCACATCGCTAGGAGTGAGCTGACAGATGACACACGTGTCCACATCACTAGGAGTGAGCTGACAGATGACACACGTGTCCGTACTGCTAGGAGTGAGTTGACAGACGACACACATCCACATCGCTAGGAGTGAGCTGACAGATGACACACGTCCACATCACTAGGAGTGAGCTGACAGATGACACACATGTCCACATCGCTAGGAATGAGCTGACAGATGACACACATGTCCACATCACTAGGAGTGAGCTGACAGATGACACACGTCCACATCGCTAGGAGTGAGCTGACAGATGACACACATGTCCACATCGCTAGGAATGAGCTGACTGATGACACACGTGTTCACATCACTAGGAGTGAGCTGACAGATGACACACGTCCACATCGCTAGGAGTGAGCTGACAGATGACACACGTCCACATCGCTAGGAGTGAGTTGATAGATGACACACATGTCCACATCGCTAGGAGTGAGCTGACAGATGACACGTCTCCGCATCACTAGGAGTGAGCTGACAGATGACACACATGTCCACATTGCTAGGAGTGAGCTAACAGATGACACATGTCCACATCGCTAGGAGTAAGAAGACACTTTAAACATATTTAATGACTGAGGCCCGCACAATCTTTGACATGACTGATCTTCAACTTCTATGTCTTTAGCAATAGGCAAGTAAACAGTTAATGCTTAAATCAGTATTTTCCAAATAGGAATTTAACTAAGAATGACTTAAAAAATATTCCATTCTAGACATAGATCTGAAAAGTACATCCATTTGCCTAAAGCAGAGGCAAAGGCAAATTCTGTGGTTTTCCCCTTATTACAACTAACTGGTAGTGACCTCAGAGCAAGGGGTGATGTCAAAATTCAGACTAGCTATTTTGACTGTGATTGTGTCAGCCTATGAAAACCCTTCTTGGTGGAGGTTGAGCCCACCTTCTCTTATCGTCTTCAGATTCACAAATTACCACTGTTACCACAAGCTGACTTTGACCAGTTAATTATAAAAGCTAAAAAACAGAATACCTAATAGGCCTTGCTAACCCATTATTGTGGGGGGTCTCTTTGGAGTCTTTAAAGAATTTTCCAGCTTTGGCTTTGGCTTTCCCATTGATCTCGCATACATTCAGTGGTTCCAACCAACATTAGCTTTCGTGGCCTACAGGCCATCACTGGTTCTCATTTTGCACAGACTGACGGTTGCACCGAGTTCTGTGTACCCTGCATTAGTCCAGGTGACGGTGTACCTGACAGTGGCCTAGCTGATGTCAGTGGGTACATAGGAATGATCAGGCTGCCATTGTTTTACCTGGCATCAGTCCAACAGATGTGAGTGTAACTGGTATTGGTAAAAAGGAGAAGGTGTACCCACGTTAGGTCAACAAGTGTCGGTCTTAACTACTTTTGTGCATCCACAGCATTATCATCCTGCTACTGCGATGATTTCTGGTCAGACTGTCGTCACCCCTGTCACCTTGGCAACAGCCTATGACATGTTTTAACCAGTCAACATGACTGTATAAATGCTTTTAATTTTTCTAATTATTTCACAACTAATTTACAGTGCTGACAAACTTACCCTTAACATGTCTGCTGTAATTGTCTCTTGCATAAACGGGTTTCTACTGCTTATCATTGTCCCATTTAATCCCCACTTCTCTCTCCTTTTATCTGTTCATTTTAGTTTACGCATGTAATTCAACTTGGTTTACTCCTGCCTCATTTTAAGTAACCTTAACTGTACATAGTTAAATGTCTCACTGTTTAAAATATTAGAATGTTTTAAAATACATAAAGCCTTAAAAACATTAATTTAAAGGGCATGTATATGTGTGTGTTTCGTGTCCTTCAAATTCTGTTATCATGTATTTGCATTATTATATGATCCATCTGGAGTTTTTGGACTAAACCACCTATTTGGTTAACAAATGATTAAATAGATTAGTCAGTCATATCACTCCAAGCATGGTATATTGCTGTATAATGACTACTACTCCATCCTCCTTGATATTGACCTGTGTGTTTGATTTGACACCTTAGGAGCAGAGGCAGGAAAACAGATAGGTGTTTAAATTCAACACTGTGTCAAGATTTAATTAGGGAAATATGAATATCACAAGAGTAAATGTAAACATTGCTTTTGTCCTGTTATGTATGACCAGTCACAACCAAAGTGACACATAGCTCACAACACCAGTGTGCCACCCAACAACAGCCCCTAAGACAAGACAATCTATCCAACACTTTAGTCATACGTGACTCTATAGTCAGGCACACTGATGTCCCACTCACCAGGCTGAACAAGGAGAAAATTACAGTCAGCTGCCTGTCAGGTGCCAGGATCCGTCACATAACGCATGCACGCAAGTCACTCCACAACAAGTACAAATACGACTCTGCCATTGTCCATGTTGGAGTGAATGACTTGAGACGTACCTCCCTGTACTACATGAAAAGAGACACGGAAGAGCTCTCGGATCATGTGGCCAGGCAGGTATGACCCTAGCCCTGAATAGCATCCTGCCTTCACCCAGAATGATACCACAGTATAAGGACAAAATAATTGACTTTAACAATTGGCTAAGCTTCTGGTGTCATACAAAGGGGATCCAGTATCTGTCTGCCTGGGAAGACATGATCGACAAACCACGATGCTTTGCCAGAGATGGTCTGCACCTGTCACCCCTGGATTCAGGTTACTGGCTAAAGCTCTTGCCACCCCTATAGTGCCTTTTTTAGACAAGGTTCAAAGGACAAAACCACCACCGTAACAGATACAAGCATGCAAAATCTGAAGGTAATGCTACTCGATGCTAGAAGTTTAAACCTCAAAATGCACTCTCTCGAGTCACTCCTAAAAATGGAGAAAATCGGTATCTGTGCAGTAACTGCGACCTGGTTCAAGGCTCCAGAGAGCACCCCTGCAATACCAGACTACAACTCTTACCACACTTTTCGGCCACAAAACCAAGACCGAAACACTAAAGGTGGAGGAGTGTCCATATTCACCAAAGATATTCACAGCTCCAGGCTAGTTGCCCAACACAATGCGTCTGAAATTCTCCAGGTGCAACTAACACTAGGTAAGACTGCAATCCAAATTGTAGCTTGCTACAGATCCCCCACCATGCCCCAAGATTCTCACTACACCTTCCTAAACATACTGGAAAATATTAAGATACAACCAAACACCCTAATACTGGGTGATTTCAACTACCCTGCCATTAACTGGGAAAACTACTCGGGTAGTAACACCTTTTCCCAACGGTTCTTGGAATTCATAAATTCCAATGCCCTGGATCAACTAATCCATTGTCCCACCAGGGGCTCCAGTATCCTAGACCTGGTCATTACCAACATGGGAGATAGATGCTCCACACCAGTGGTCACCCCCTCATTGGTCAGGTCTGACCATAAGCAAATTACCCTTGACATCCTCATCCCACCCCCCCAGTAAGGAAACCTCCGTAAAAAACTTCTCCAAATCCAACTGCATGCTACTGAAGTCAGAAGTGACAAACTTCACGACACCCATGCAGATGGGATCTGAAAGTTCAACTGCAGAATCCTACACTAAGGCACTGTACGAGCACATCCACTCGTGCATGAATCGTGCAATCCCAAATAGAACCAAGATGCTCTTCTCCAAAAAAAGTAAGCCAATCTGGTGGTCCCCTGCTATAAACAAACTTTACAACAAAAGGAAGAAACTGTTGCAGAAAAGAGGAAAATCCCAGGATGCAAAAAACTCCCTCATCAGCCTCAGTAAGAAGCTGAGATCCCTCATAAAATCCTCAAAAGATAGTTACGAAAATAAAATTGCCAAAGATTCCAAAGACAACCACAAGGCATTCTATAACTATGTCAAGAATCTAAATGGCAATGCTCAGATCTGCTCTGAGCTACAACAGAATGGCATTAAATATACTGATCCCAAGGATATTGCCAATATCCTAGCAGATCGATTCAGTGCCAACTTCACCCCCCCTCACCCCTAAAGGGCTCATCTCAATACCAAAAGATTGACAAATTCCGGTAATCACAGCCACACAGGTAGAAACCGCACTCTCTAAAGCTAAGAATACAGCATCCGTGGGACCAGATGACATCCTGGGCTGTGTACTACATGAACTACAAAATGAACTGGCACCTCACCTAAGTGTCATGTTTAATCATAGCCTCACCTCAGGCTTCGTGCCCACTGAGTGGTGCACAGCTACAGTTATCCTACTCCACAAGGAGGGATCCACCTTGGATCCTGGGAACTACAGTCCCATCAGTCTGAAGAGCCTGATCTGCAAGGGCATGGAACGCATTACTATGGAACTTATAAACAAAGACATTGGCAACCTTCAAACACTGGACACCACCCAGTTTGGGCTTGTGAAGGGCCGATCTTGTCTCCTGAACCTGATTGACTTCTTCGAATCAGTCTCCAGAGCTATGGACGAGGGTAAGGCGGTCCACACAGCCTATCTGGACCTCGCCAAGGCCTTTAACACCATCCCCCACTCTGGAATCATAGATAAACTTACTAAGCTGGGCATAAATCCCTATGTCACTCGATGGGTTGCCAACTGGCTTACTGACAGAACCTAGACTGTAAAAGTAGCCAACTCCAAATCCAGCTCCAGACAAGTGGAGTACCTCAGGGTTCAGTCCTGGGGCCACTCTTGTTTGGCATCTACTTCTCTGAAGTACAGGCCAACACTAAGGGACTCTGGCTAACAAAGTTCGCAGATGACTGCAAACTGGGAGCCATTACTGAATCTCCAAACGATGTGGATATTCTACAAAAGGACCTTACAGAAACAGATGCCTGGTGCCAGAGCCATGGGCTCAAGCTTAATGCCAAGAAATGTATAGTTATCCCCTTGGAAAAAACATGTACCCATGAATTACCACATAGGTGGCAGTACACTAAACATCGAAAGTGTGATGAGAGACTTAGGGACACAGGTGGACAGTGGTCTCACCTTCAATAACCATATCACCACAACAGTCAGGAAATCCTTCTATGTGGCACACCTCATCACTAAGGGCTTTTCATCCAGAAAAAAGGAGGTCATTGTCCCACTGTACTCATCCCTCATTAGACCCATTATATGCCCCATTTGGTATGTACCTCACAAGACATCTGCAACAGCTGGAAAGGCTGCAGAAATACCTCACTAAAAGAATCACAGGCCTAAAGCAGATGCCATATGCTGACCGTCAAAAAAAAACTCCAGCTATACTCTGTGGCATATCGTCAACTCAGAGGTGATCTCTGTTTAACATACAAGGCCATGTCAAACCCTGAGCTGCTGGACATGCTCCACTTAAAGAAATCCCAATACCTCAGAGCCACACGCTCCAGGGATCTAAACCTTGTCATCACAATGAACAAAACATGCTGGAGGGATAGGTTCCTGACCCAGAGACTCCCCATACTCTGGAATAGACTGCCCATACATGTCAAGCAGAGCGCCTCCTTGGCCCTCTTTAAAAGGAACCTTGATGACTGGATGGGAGATAGGAAATTCACCCCAGGGATCATGTCAGTCGCCTTGCTCGACAGGGGTCCAGGGAAGTAAATATTGTGGAAAGAAATATCCAGGGAATTGTTATGGCTAGGCTTGTATAGGCCCTAGGGCCGATAGCCTAGTACCAACCTATGAACCTATGAACTACTCACGTACCACCTCTTTTGCTCAATGTTTTCTGGAATTCATAAATTCCAACGCCTTGGATCAACTTATCCACACCCCCACCAGGGGCAGCAATATCATAGACCTGGTCATTACCAACATGGGTGACCGGTGTTCTACACCAGAGGTCAGCTCCTCATTGGTCATATCCAACCACAAGCTAATCACCCTAGACATTTACATCCCACCCCCGCCCGCCATTAGGGAAACCACCGTAAAAAATTTCTCCAAAGCCAACTTCACATGTCTTAATACAGAAGTGGCAAACGTCACGACATCCATGCAGATGGACAATAGAGGTACGACTGGCAAATCCTAAACAAATGCACTTTATAGGCACTTACACGAGTGCATGGATCATGCTATCCCTAACAGAACCAAGATGCTATCCTCCAAAAAATGGTGGTCCCCTGCCATAAACAAACTCTACAACAGAAGAAAGAAATTGCTGCAAAAAAAGAGTAAAATCCCATGACTGGAGGAACTCCCTGGTCAGCCTGAGTAAGAAGCTGAGATCCTTCATAAAATCCTCCAAAGCTAGTTACGAAAATAAAATCACCACTGTTTCTAAAGACAACCACAAAGCATTCTATAGCTATGTCAAGAATCTCAATGGCAACACTCATATCTGCTCTGAGTTACAGCACAATGGCACTAAATATACAGAACCAACTGACATTGCCAACATCCTGGCAGATAGGTTCAGTGCTAACTTTACCCCCCTCTCACCCCCTAAAGGGCCCATCTCTATACCGGAAGAATGCAAAGTTCCTGTAATCACGGCTGCACAGGTAAAAGCCACACTCTCCAAACCTAAGAACACAGCATCTATGGGACCTGACAATATCCCAGCCTGCATTCTACACGAACTACAGAACGAACTGGCACCCCATCTAAGTACCATGTTCAATCATAGCCTCACCTCAGGCTTTGTGCCCACTGAATGGTGCACAGCGATGGTTATTCCATTCCATAAGGGGGGATCTACCACGGACCCCGTGAACTACCGCCTCATTAGCCTGACGAGCCTGGTCTGCAAGGCCATGGAACATAGCATCATGGAACTTATAAACAAAGACATTGGTAATCTCCAAACTCTGGACCCCACCCAGTTCAGCTTTGTAAAAGGCAGATCATATCTCCTAAACCTGATAGACTTATTTGAAGCAGTCACCAAAGCCGTAGATGAGGGTAAGGTTATTCACACAGCCTATCTAGATCTTGCCAAGGCTTTCGACACCATCCCCCACTCTGGAATTATAGATAAACTCACTAAACTAGGCATAGATCTCTATGTCACAAGATGGGTTTGCCAACTGGCTCACTGACAGAACCCACACCGTGAAAGTAGCAGACTCCAAATCTGACTTCAGACCAGTGACAATTGGAGTACTACATGGTTCAGTCCTGGGTCCTCTCCTGTTTGGTATCTACTTCTCTGAAGTACAGGCTAACACAGAAGGTCTTTGGCTAATGAAGTTTGCAGATGACTGCAAACTAGGAGCCATAATCAAAACTTCTAACAATGTGGACATCCTACAAAAGGGCCTCACTGAGACAGATGCCTGGTGTCAAAGCCATGGCCTCAAGCTCAATGCCAAAAAGTGCACTGTCATCCCTTTTGGTAAAAACTCTGTATCCATGAACTACCACCTAGGCAGTAGTCTACTTAACACCGAAAGTGTGATAAGAGACCTTGGGACACAGGTGGACAGTAGTCTCTCCTTTGATGATCACATCATCACAGTAGTCAGAAAATCCTTCTACGTGGCACACCTCGTCACAAAAGGTTTTTCATTCAGGAAAAAAGAGGTCATTGTTCCCCTCTACTCATCACTCATTAGAAATATTATAGAGTACAATGCCCCTTTTGGTATGTACCTCACAAGACACCTACAACAACTAGAAAGGCTGCAGAAATACCTCACAAAGAGGATTACTGGCCTCAAACAGATGCCATACGCCGACAGTCTCAAAAAACTCCAGCTGTACTCCATTTCATATCACATACTCAGAGGTGATCTCTGCCTAACATACAAAGCTATGTCAAACCCAGAGCTGTTGGACATGCTCCACTTAAGGAAATCCCAATCCCTCCAAGCTACACGCTCTAAGGACCTAAACCTTGTCACCACAACAAACAGAACATGCCGGCGGGATAGATTCCTGTCCCAGAGACTTCCCATACTCTGGAACAAACTGCCTTTCTATATCAAACAAAGCTCCTCATTAGCACTCTTCAAGAAAAATCTTGATGATTGGAGATAGGAAATTCACCCCAGGGATCACTTCTGTGGCTCTGCTCGACAGGGGCACAAGTAAATAATTTTGGGTAGCGAAAGCCAAGGTACCTTTTTGACTAGGCTTATATAGACCCTCGGGCCAATAGCCTAGTACCTACCTATGAACCATAGTGTGAGGCCCCTTGTGTATTTCAGTCCTGACTGTTTAAAGCCCATTTTCAGTAATGTTCCCTAAAGGCCCTTTGGACTACATTATGCATGCTTGCTAAAAGAAGTCCGTTTTATAAGCTGTTTACAGCCTGGCCATCTGAATGCAGCTTGGCCAGAAGAACTTAGACTTCAATGGACCATCTGTTTTTGCTTACTAACATGCTGACAGGTTGCACCTGTTTGTCCAAGACTACCTACCTGTATCACGAGAACAACATGTTCATTGACAAATTTGTTAATCAGAAACATCAGAGGCAAACCATTAATTTTGATCGTCAAGACCGCATTAAAGATGATTTTGTTTACTGATTAACCACACAAATAAACTGCCCCACAGTGATAACTTTACGCCATAACTACTTCAGTCAAATAAAGAACACGTACACAAAATGTTATAGTACACACAGCTGACTTGTAGCTCAATTATGTCCCTGATTTTGCCTCGTATTTCCAGTTTGTCTCTCTTAACATTTGCATTTTTTCTGGTAAATCACTGATGATTACATAGATTATTAAAACAATGCCAAACATTAGCATTCCAGGCTAGTAATATTGTTCCAGAAAATCCATGTTGGTACAAAGCCTGTTATTCTGCTAACTTTCTAAGTGAATCACAAGTCAGCAGCAAATCAAGCCTCTGTCCTAATAAAATCACACGTCAGGAGCAAAACAAGCCTCTGTCCTAATAAAATCACGCGTCAGCAGCAAAACAAGCCTCTGCCCTAATAAAATCACGCGTCAGCAGCAAAACAAGCCTCTGTCCTAATAAAATCACGCGTCAGCAGCAAAACAAGCCTATGTCCTAATAAAATCACGCGTCAGGAGCAAAACAAGCCTCTGCCCTAATAAAATCACGCGTTAGCAGCAAAACAAGCCTATGTCCTAATAAAATCACGCGTTAGCAGCAAAACAAGCCTCTGTCCTAATAAAATCACGCGTCAGGAGCAAAACAAGCCTCTGCCCTAATAAAATCACGCGTCAGGAGCAAAACAAGCCTCTGTCCTAATAAAATCACGCGTCAGGAGCAAAACAAGCCTCTGTCCTAATAAAATCACGCGTCAGGAGCAAAACAAGCCTCTGTCCTAATAAAATCACGCGTCAGCAGCAAAACAAGCCTCTGTCCTAATAAAATCACGCGTCAGCATTTGTGTCTGATGAAACAGACTTTTTGCCTGATCATCAAATGTGATCAACTACTAAACTGGTCACCTAGAATTTTATTAATAAAGTCAGTTTTTTTTTTAGTCTAAAACCAAACTGCTCCTGTCCAGTAATTTATCTGGATTTTCTTTTGAGGTGCGGGGGGCGGGGGGGGGGGGGTATCTTTTCTCTTACTAAAAAAGAACAATATTTAAAAAGTGAAACTATAAACATTAAACGTTCGTAGAGCAAAACAATGGAAGGGATGAAGTCAAACCAAATAAACACGTAGATCCAAGCAGCAAAAAGTCCAAAATCTTCAAAAATAGTAAATGAATAAAAACAGGTTTATTCAAACATGACGAGATGAGCGCTTTCGCTAAAATAGCTTCATCAGACCTTGATATCAAGGTCTGATGAAGCTATTTTAGCGAAAGCGCTCATCTCATAAACCTGTTAATGTTTATAGTTTCAATTTTGCTGTTCATAGTAGAGCATTCACTCCGACTGGTCTTCTTGTTATTTGGTTAATATTTAAAAAGTGTTCCTGATTTTGTAGCATTGTCCCCGATTCTTGAACACAGGTTGTGAGCTCTGAGCTTACTGTACCTGGTTTTGTTTACTGTGTAAGCAAGATATCCTTGGGCATACTGAAAACAGATGCAGATTTAACAATCACTGCATTTTACAACTGAATGCAAAAACTGTTAAGGAAAGAAAGTAGTTTTACAGAAACTTCCTGCAGCAGTTAACAGCATTGTTCAAAATTCTCCATTTCTTGGATAAATTGTCTGTGATTCAATAAGTGAATGTGAGAGTGTTTTGTGTTACTTTGGACCTGTTACTAGGTCTGTGTGGGAAGAACAGCCTTTCTCCTTCATTTATGAGGGTCATGACCTTACTACTTTCACTCTGGAGATGGGGGAAGGTATTGTAATGGATAACAAATGGAGTTACGTTTGGAATCCCTTTAAGGAATTCCTAGCATTTTTTTTCATTGCCTTTTTATTGATTAATATGTTAAAAAAGCCTAAATAACTTCTAGGTCCTCTGTAGAAATTATTTTAGTGCTGCAGCCTACGAGTTAAAGGAAACTGCATTCCACGTTACTTACAGTACAAATTACTCATTTGTAATAAACACCCGACTGTCTATTTTCATGTATTGTAATTTCTACAAGTTACCTTTCAGCTGAAAGTGTGTTAGCCATGCTAAGGAGTGAAGTACCTGCTTATAGTAACCTATGCTCTGGCAAAGTGAAACATCACATATGTTCGTATTACTAATCCCATGTTAATGTAAGCCTTCTAGCCTTATACATATGGCCAATATCATTAAACTGTTGTAGTTTGTGATGGCTGCATGACATAAAACAAGGTATCCATCTTTAACACTAACGACTTTGAGTTACAGAAGTGTACTGTATTATTTTGGGGACAAACGAAGGGGCTGTCCCTATAAGGATACAGCTCACTGTAGATACCCTAAATGAGTTTGTAGATTAGGGAAGGCCATTTTCCTGCTCCGTACACTGCATGCCAGGGACAGCAAGGAAGGAGGTCAGGAAAAGCACATACTAAATCGAGGCCTCACCTAGTACTGGGCCTCTTCTGCTTTCATCAGAGCAAGCAGGACTCAAATACCAGCTGTTAAACACTGGGGCTGTTGGCGATTCAATTGTAGGACTAACACATACATGCCAGTACCAGCGATGGATAGGGCAAGAGCTGTCATTCCTGTCAGTTAACCCTTTGTGAAGCAGGTGTGCCACTGCTACGTTTAAATTTGTGGTCATCAATAACAGTTTTAAATGTACTATGTTTGCTGTAATTGTTTTCCTATCACCACCTTAACATACTAGGGGGCAGTTCCCCCTTTGATGCTTCTTTTGTTTAACTGCATAAAAATATATGCTGGGTGGTTAAGGGGTCCTTATATGTTAGGGTGAACAGACATATGGTACTGTACTGCAGTGCAGACTATTTTACAGATATTTTACTACATTTTGTTATCTGTATTTACAATGTTTAGTTTAAAAATGTCAAAGTTGCTGAAAATGTTATAGTTTTTAAAGTAAGAGTCATTATGTAGTTAATATTACTTGCAGCAGATGTCTGAGTTTATTGAAAACGTTTTTCTTTTGCAATTAATATTGCATATAAAACGAACTGCAGATCCCATTAAGTGAGTGGGGATTATGCTTTATCTGAACTGGCAGTGCTTCTTACTGCCCATCCTGGCAATACAGTCATCATCCTAATCTTAATATTCCCTGGGGCTGTTTTGGCCTCTGTCTGTGGGGGGGTCTGAGGAAGCTGAATGAGCTGAAATTATACACCTACTCCTTGATAGGGAAATGGCCAAATTCACCCCCCAAAACAGACATCAGAATCTAGAAACGAATGGCAAAGTACATGTTCGTTAAGCATCTTCGTAGTCACTACTTTTAAAGACTGACTGCCATTCGTTTCTAGATTCTGATGTCTGTTTTGTCCAAAGTACATGTTCGTTAAGCATCTTCGTAGTCGCTACTTTCAAAGACTGACTGGACTGTAAAAGTGATGAAAACAGTAAAAAGGCCTTTTGTCTAGGACGTACAGCCTGGACGGCCCTGCCCCCTAACAGCCAGGGGTTCTATGGTTCACTTCTTGGCTGGGGTGCTTCTGTGTGCTCTACTTCACTTCCATGTGTTTGTGAAACCGGGTATTACAGCTTCCCCCACACCCCAAAGACATGAGGGAGGTGGCTTGCTGACCTCATATAGTCCATGGGTGCGTGTGTGTGTGTCAGCCAAAGAAAGGGCTGCAATGTATTTCCATTCCCTGACTGACTAATAAACACTTTGGATGACAAACGTTACTCACTAGGTCACTACAGGAGACAGCAATAGGTGGGTGAACACAGCCTTAACGGCAGGGAAGCTGGGTCAGTGCATTTTCTCTCACGCATTTTTTTGTTTTTTTATCATTGTAAACTGGACTTCTTTTCAATCCTTAGAATACAGAGATCTTTGTACACTGTCTACTCATCACTCTGTGCTTGGCAAACAAATGGCAAATAACTTGTTATGATCTGACTATAAAATAGAAACTTGGCAGAAACATCAAAATGACATTACATTACATTTATTTGATGTCAGAATGAGACATAACCTATCCAGTATGCCTTTTTAAGTGCCTTAAACTTTCCTTCCATCCATCCTAGTTTTCCCTGTGCCACTTTAAGTGCCTCTGTGGAGTCTCTCTCCACCCCTCATTCTGGCTGTTCAATATAGGTCTACAACCTTCTCCAAGAAGAGCACTTTCAGACATCTAGGGAGGTATATGTTGCCTAGGCCCCCCTCTCTGTCCTTCCTGTTCTGGATGACCTTTTCACCGTCTGACACGATCTTACATGTCAGTGTTATGCCCTTATCTCCTCTGGTCTCAGGTGAGAAGAGCTCCAGCTCCTCTAGCCTTTGTTCAAACCCTGTCCCCACCACTCCATGGATCTTTCTGGCAACATTCTACTACATTCTTTCCAGCAGCCTGATCTCATTTTCCCTACAAAGCTTTCAAACTACATGCAGTTCTTAAAGTGCATCTTGCCCAGAGCCCTTAAAGAGTAGAAGCATTAAATCTTTCCTTTTGGAATTCATCTCCCTGACAAAACACCAACCATACCCTCTCAACCTCGTAGAACAAGAAACCTGGACAAAACCTAACGTAATGGGGGAAAAGACCCAAAATTAGGGACAGATTTTAAATTTGGCTCTTGTTAACTTAGAAAGTTGCACGAATAATAGAATGTGTGTCAGGGTGCATTTTCTGAATTATATAAAGTCTGAAACTCAAATGTATGACAAACCCCAGTGATTTGACTGAAAACTACAAATTTTATTAGGAACAGATCAAAAATATGAGACAAAAATCTGGACATTCTGTGAAAATCTGGAGAGTTGAGAGGTATGGCACCAACACTCTGTGTGCTGCTACCAACGTCCTAGCACTCTGTTCCTGGTGGTCTAGTTTAAGTATCATTAACAACCCCTCCAGATCCTTTCCCTGTTTTCTTGCAATCAGTTCTACCCATCCCATTTGAAACTTCACACCAGGATTGTAGTAGCCAAAGTGCAAGCCCTTTGCCTGTACTGAACCTCAACTGCTATGGTTTCCCCCACTTATTGCACCATTCACGATCCTTCGGTCAGCCGATGCTCCCTTCCCCTCCTCCTCTACACAAACGTGCTTTGGATAAAAGACTAATTTGAACACGTGCTTAAGATCTTGTTTCTGAACCTGGTAAAACAAAAATGAGATTTTTTTTTTCAAGAGCCCACTATTTTATTAAAATCACATTTTCAAATTCAACAGTCTGTACCTGTTGAAATTCTGAGGACCACAATTGCAAATCTTAGAACAGCTGAACGGAAAGTGTGAACGTGGTTGAACATACACCATGTCTGAGGGTAGAGTACCTCATAGCATTCCTCTTACTCTAAAGTACTATGGTCTTGAAGTTTGTATGAATCAGCAGCAGGGGTTGGCGAGCACAGCCCACTGCAAAACAGTGTAAAGGTATAGTAGTGAGTTCAGAAATTCAGTGTTTCTTTAGGTTCATAGGTAATTACTAGACTATTATTGCTCTGTGAGGCTCTTAGAAAGCCTACCCTTGCATTCTCCATGGGAAAATTTAGATCTTATAGTTTGCATGCAAACAACTCAGAGACGGGCAGAAACAAAGATATGCTGTGATATTTACATGTTGCCCCATCCACGGGGGTCAAACTTACTAAACTGGGTGTGAATTTGTGCTTACCCATCCATTCATCCAAACTCCTTTTGAAGAGAGTAACAGAAGTACTTAGGTTTATGTGGAGTAGAAAACTGGCTCCATAGAAGCAGAATTCTTGGTGATACATACAAATCTCTCCCTTTGAATCATACTTTATTTTGGGGACTTCAGGACTGGGACTTACACTTCTGATGTGGAGCCAAGCTCCTATCTTATTCACTTAACTTAATAACCTGAGATCAGAGTACCAGAGAGGCATGCTGTATAAAAGTAGGATGACTTGGCAGCAAGGTGGGGGGGCAGCTTTACTGCACCTCTGCTACAGGTTGTACTACAATAATCCTTAAAAGGGTCTCAGAACACTAGAATTATGGACTTCTAATAATTCCTAGTTATATTTTTTTCTTTTTGCACCCTTACAGGACCATGCCCAATGGTTTCACTACTACAACCCAATTGTCCCATTCATTCTAGGACACATGAGCTGGCGTCCCCAGGCAGAGCATGAGCCCTGTGGCCCACTGGTTCCTACACAGGAATACTAATCAGCTATTCGGTCCCCCAGCAACAGTCGGGTGGTAGGGTGTGAGCCACTCTGCTGGTCCAAGCGGGTGACCTACCCTCTCGCCACTAGGAGCACCCTGTTTCCCTTCAATGGCTCCTCCATGTTTGCTACCACTCTCTCGCTTTCAATTGAAAGAATGCAACTATACTCTGAATTCCCCTCTGTTTTACTAGTGCTAAGCACAGAAATAGTGTGGACTCACCTGGGCAATATATAGTGCTCCAGCTAGGTGCAAATCTTGTGGCAAGACACAGCCACCTCCCTCAGCTCAGGACAGGTGAGTCAGCAATGGCCACTCACCATCCTCCTTCTTGACCAGCTCCTTTGAGTACTCTTGTTAAGTGAACTCTAGTTTCCTGTAATGCAGTCATGACTTTATACCTCTACACCATCGCAGTGGCTTGGAAATTCCTGATTTTGAGATGTTGGGGTTCATACTGCTCAGTTCAAACCATTATGTTTTTATAATTAACAGTGTACATGGCTGTGTGCTTTCTTGTTTTTTAAAGTACAGTTGTGTACCTACCATAAATGTAGATGTTAGAGTGTATTTCACTGTTGCAGTCATTACACTTGGGTTATCCTACTGGCAGGCTACCTGCAGTTGGCCTGAATTCCACAGTCCTGGTCTGGCATCGGTTGCTGTCGCCTCTTCCTTGATGTCAGTGCGCCAGGGGTATAAAAGATGCAGCCGATGCCATTTTCTTCAGTTTTTCTTGCCCCAGATGTCAGGTTCCCCCAAAAGGGTAGGCTAAAAATTTTGCTTATAAAAAAGCATGCACTAACATAAACATTACCTTCATCTACAAGCAAATACACCACATAGGTTGTATAGAATAGAGAAGTACAGATAAGTCCCAGCAATGAAAAGGGGATGGTGGGAGGGTAACCTGGACTGCAACAGTGAATACACTCGAACATCTACATTTATGGTAGGTACACAACTGTACTACGTTCATCGTGTTTCACTGTTGCAGTCATTACACTTGGGTTGAATCCAAAGCTGAGGTTGGGTGGCTGGGCCTAAATAGAATTAAGAGTGGCTATGAGGCCCTGCAGAACTGCAGTGGCAAAGCCTGCTCTGGATTTAGAGTAAAGAGGTAAGTGGTAGTGCTTTGTAAAAGTGTGCACTGAAGTCCAAGTTGCAACCTCCAAAATATCCTTGGTTGGTACTCCTCTGAGGAAGGCTGCTGAAGTGGCTGCTGCTCTGGTTGAATGTGGCCTAATGCCCTTAGGCACTGATTTGCCATGTTGTGAATAGCAGAAACGAATGCAGTGGCCTATCCATTTTGAAAAAGTCTGCTTTGAAATAGCTTTTCCTTGCGATCCTACAGCATATGCCACTAAGAGTTGCTCAGTCTTTCTGAAAGCTTTAGTTTTGTCCAAGTAGAAGCGTAGCTGTCTGTGTATGTCCAAAGAATGCAGAAGTCTCTCCCCTTTATTCTGTGAGTTTGGATAAAAGGTAGGCAAATGAATGGTTTGGTTAAGAGCCACACTGGACACTACCTTAGGCATAAATGTTGGGTTTGTCCTTAGAGAAACCCTGTCCGGATGGAAAATAATAAAACGTTCCACAGCCATTAATGCCTGTAACTCTGAGACTCTTCTTGCTGAAGTTATTGCTAGGAGCAGAGCTGTTTTCCATGATAAGAATTTTATCTCAGCTGTATTGGCTGGCTCAAAAGGAGGCAGTGTGAGTTTTTCCAAGACAAAATTGAGGTCCCATGCAGGTATTGGTGCTCTCCTTGGAGGTCTTATGTTTTGGCCTCTCTGAGGTACTGCCTTAGCAGTGGATGTGAAAAAATAGGTGGGTCCGTATTGTAAACAGCTGAAATGGCAGAGGCATGGATCTTAATTGATGAGAAGGATAGGCCTTTGTCCAGCATCTCAGTTAGTTAGAGTAAAATCTGAGGAATATTTGGTACAAACGTGTCAATTCCTTGTGCCTGGTTCCAAGCACATAATCTCTTCCATTTTTCTGCATAAGATTTTCTGGTGCTGGGCCTCCTGGCCTACAAAATAACATCCATAACTGCTTTAGAGAGAGGTGTGTTCTGAGTGGTTATATTATCTGCCATGCAGCCAGATTTAGGGTTCTGAGTTGGCTGTGCAGGATCTGATTATTTTGTTGGGTCAGTAAATGAGGAATTTGAGGTAATGTCCAGGCTGGGCCTTGAGACAAGCTCTTTAGGATTGGATACCAGTGCTGGCATGGCCAGTCTGGGGCAATCAGTATCATTTTTGGCATCTCTTGTCTGACCTTTAGGAGTACCTTGGGGAGGAGAGGCAGTGGAGGAAAGGCATATACTGTAAGAGTTTTCCAGCTGAATGATAGGGCATCCACTTTCCATGCTTGTTTGTGATAAGTCCTTGTGCAGAATCTCTGTAGTTGGCAGTTGTGAGGAGAGGCAAATAGATCTAGGTCTGGGCATCCCCATTTCCTTGTTGTCATGCTGAAGATTTGTGTATCTAATTTCCACGTGTGAGGGTCCATGAGGTTTCTGCTTAGTTCGTCTGCCAGAGTATTTGTCTTTCCTGGCAGGAATTGTGCTTGCAGGTGTACTTGATAAGTCAATGCTGTGTTCACCAAAGTCATGGCTTATCTGCAGAGGGGGTAGGAATGTGTGCATCCTTGCTTATGTACCACATGACTGTAGTATTGTCAGTCTTTATCAGCAGTTGTCCTGGATGAAGTAGATCCTTGAAGGCTGTCACAGAGCATTCTGTACAGCTAGCATCACTTTTTGATTGATATGAAGATGCATTTGGCTTGCGGACCATGTGCCCTGAATACATTTTCCTGCCATGTGGGCCCCCCAGACATAATCTGATGCATCTGTTGTTAGTGTCTGCCTGGCTGTGGGTAAAGTGAATGGCTGTCCCTTGTGGTGACAGGCCTGTGCCCACCATCGAAACTCCTGTTGCAGGCAGGGAATGAGGGTAATTAATGTTTCCAGGCTGTGGCAATGTTGAGTCCAAACACTTTTTAGATACCATTGCAGCTTCCTCATATGCAGTCTTGCATATGGAATTAGCAGAATGCAAGATGCCATGAAGCCCAAAACCTGCAGAATTTTTCTTGCAGATAACTGGGGCTTTGTTGCCATCTTTTCGAAGTAAGAAGTCAGTTGCCTTTATTTGTCTGGTGTGAGATAAGCCATCTGGGCAGTTGTATTTAAGCTTGCACCCAGGAATATTATCTCTTGAGAGGGTATCAGTTTTGATTTATTTTCGTTTACTGTGTACCCTAGGCAAATTAGTAATCTTTTTACAAATGCCAGATGCTTCAGTAGAATGTCCTTGTTCTCTGCTTGAATAAGGCAGTCGTCCAAGTAGGGATATATTTGGATTCCTCTTTGTCTGCAAAATGCAATTACTGGTGCCAGGCATTTTGTGAAGACCCTGGGCGCAGTAGATAAGCCAAAGGGCAGTGCAGAGAATTGGTAGTGCATTGAGCCAGCTATGACTCTGAGGTATCTTCTGCAAGATTGTCTGATTGGGACATGCAGGTATGCCTCTTTGAGGTCCAAAGTTACAAACCAAGCCTTCTTGCCCAGCATGGGCAGAAGCTGCTGCCAAGTCAACATTTTGAATTTTGGAACGTCCAGAAAAGTGTTTAGAATAGACAGGTCCAGTATTGGTCTCCAGGCTTTGTCCTTTCTGGGTACCAAGAAAAGTCTTGGGTAAAATCCTTGTCCCTGCTCTTGTTGTGGTACTGGCTGAATAGCTCTCATGTCCATGAGAGATGAAACTTGTATTTGTGCCTCTGCCCATTGATTGTGTGGCAGGTCTGGCATACCATTTGCCTTTGGAAGGGTGTGAAAGTGGAACCTGCAGCCCTGAGACACTATATTCAAGACCCATTTGTCCTGGGTGATCATGTGCCAATTTTGTGAAAAAAGTGCTAGTTTTCCCCCTAAGGGTGCTGCCAAAAGATAAGTGCTTGGTTTTGGCAGAGGAAAGTCATTGGGACTGTTTCCTGTATGGCTGTGATTTGTCTTCTCCCCTTTTGGAGGTAGATGCACACCATTGTTTAGGCCTGTATTTGGGGCTGCGATCTGCCTCTAGGGCGTCTGTATCTGCCTCTTTGTGGCCTGTCTGACACTGGAAAGGACCAATTCTTAGAAGGCCGGTTCCTGCTAAATCTGGGCGGCTGTACCTGTAAGAAATCCTTAACTGTCTGCATAGATTTCGCTTTATCCTCCATTTTCTTCAACACCTCTTCTGCCTTAACACCAAACAAAGTATCATGCTGTAATGGAGCATCCAATAATTTTGCTTTAACATGATCAGGCAGATTCTGTTCCTTTAGCCAAGCATGCCTTCTAATGACAGAACCTGTAACAGCGGCCCTGCAAGAGGCCTCCAGTGAATCAAAACCACATTGCAAAGTATGCTTTCCCACTTGTTCAGCTGCATGCAATAAATCCTGCATTTCCTTGTTTTCAGAACATTCAGAATTTGTCAACATTTTCTGTTTTAGCAGTGACATTAAGTATTGCTGATATTTAAGCATATGAAACTGACAATTTAAAGCCCTTACAGCCAAGGTAGCAGAAGTGTAAACTTTTTTCCCCCATCTGTCCAGTGCCCTAGAATCCCTATCAGAGGGGACAGGGTTTTTTGCAGGGGAAGCCTTGACCCCTTTGGGACCCTGAGATATAGTTTCTGGGTTGGCAGCAGGGTTTTTATATAGAAATTTATGAGAATCTGTAACCCTGTAGTATCTGTCTGGCTTAACAGGTGCAGGGGGTAAAGAGTCAGGAGACAGGCCAGACTCTGAAAATACATCATCTACAGTGCCCAGAACAGGTGGAATAGCAAGAAGTCTGTGCTGAGTTTGTAAAAGAAAGTCTCTGAGCCTTTTCTTAGATTCCGAGTAATCTTGGCTCTCCCAGTGAAAATGCTCCCTCATGGTATGCAGGGTTTCCCCAAAAGAATAATCCTCAGGAGGAGAGGCTGAAGGAACAGATTCTTCAGCATCAGAATCCTCATAGGGAGGAAGAGAGTATCCCTGTTATGAAGAGGAGTCAGAGGAAATGGAAACCTGATCAGAAGAATCATATTCTGTGTCTTGCCTCTTATCAGGAGGGGGATGGGATCCCCTGATCAAAGTAATTAGATCTTCGGCCATTTTAAGCATCTGTTTCTTAGGCATGGAAGTCTGTCCAGGAGAATGCTGTACTTCTTTCTTTGTCTTTAAAGCTGTTTTAGTTTTTGCCTTGGAAGCCGAGGTTGGCTTGACATATAACTGTGTAGGTCTGAAAACACCCTCAGAAGCCGATGCCTGCTCAGCGGCTCCGGACCCATCTGAGGGAATAGTTTCCGAGTGTCCAATATCTTGAGTATCCAGAGGCCTAGTTGTCTCCACGTGGGAGTCGGAAGCGGCCTGTGGCTCTGAGGTAGCGGGCATCAGGGGCTGCGAAAGCGCCTCACTGAGAACTGGCGAACCGGTGACTGGTCTAGCGGAGGCCTCGCCATCGGTTTTGGACCTCGGATGCCTGTCCTTTTCCTTGTGCTTTTTATAAATTCAGGTCATCGGCTGTTCCGACGGCATTATATAATTAAATCTTCAGCCAAAGTAATGAAAGGCAAAATCATACCGACGCTTAATAGTGTGTTGGTTAAATCTGGCACAAAACCGACAGCTAGCAATGTCGTGGTCAGGGCCTAGGCAAGGAATACAGTAAGAATGAAAATCCTTATGAAGTATTTGCTTCCCACAAGAAATACAATTGTCAACTTTTTCTGACATCGGTCTGGAACAAGAAAAAAGTTTCCCCAACGGGGTACTTAGCTTTAATGAAGACTTCGGATCTGAAATTCGATTTTGAAAATCTCAGGAGTCGGCCAACCGGCACTTGCGAACTGTTTTTGCTTCAGGCACCGCGCGGCAAGAAAGACTGAAGAAAATGGCGTCGGCTGCATCTTTTCTACCCCTGGCGCACTGACGTCAGGGAAGAGGCAACAGCAACTGACGCCAGACCAGGACTTTGGAATTCAGGCCGACTGCGGGTAGCCTGCCAGCAGGATAACCCAAGTGTAATGACTGCAACAGTGAAACATGATGAACATCAAACAGTTACTTTATCTCGACTATGAAGTCTACATAGTCTATCAGCAGTTTTCCAGATTCCCGCAACCCTTATTTGCATACTGTGCGACCTTGAGCAATTCATTAACCCGACAATGCTCCCAGGTCACCCCTGAGAAGGGACCTGTCCAGTGGGCCAACCTGGTTAACAAACAGATATTATTATTAATTGCATTAAGTCTGGCATCTAGGTAGCACTGATACTATGTTGTACTGATATGCTAATGATTATATTTTTCAGCAAAATTTAATCTGCTTTGAGACTCTGGTGTCATGCTCTGAAGATAGGCTCATGTGGGGGTTAGTAGATTATTCCTCAGGATGGACTCATATGGCAGCTGAAACTTTCCTAACTTACATTCACTACCTTGTGAACACTAATTGCAGAGTTCCATTTATTTGAAGTAAATCACCCCGTGAAAGCCTTGGCTCAAGGAGAATTTGGTCTGACGTGCTTCAAAGACAATGCATTAGCTCCCTGTGATTAAGTAGAATTGATGACATTTTTTTGCTATCAGGTAAACAGCATGTATGCAGGTCTTAAAATACTTTACAGTACGACCAAGATTAAAAAAAAAACAAAGTTTAAACACATTTCTGCAGCTGACATTATTAAAGAATACTGTCAGAACAATGCGGTCAGCTGTGTGCACATTTGGACATTTCAAGCTTTAGAGAGTAGTTGGCTGAAAACAGTTTCTTCAAGGTCCTTCATATGTGGACATATGAAGCAAGCAGTAGGGATAAAAGTGATATATCATGTGAAAGCAGCGACAAAACCAACAATGTTCTGGAACATCAACTTCAATCTTTCAGCTGAAGGGACTGCAAACCTTCGCTCGCTTAAATGTGAGACTGTTTCAAGCTAAGGGACCAAATACAGAAGGATGTTACTGGTAGATATTAGTTTATGGCTGGGAAATGAGGCAGAATTTTGAAACTGTGCCTACTTGTTGGGCAAGTTGGTATGAGAAGCACCCACTTATTCCTTCAAATACACAGTACTCCCACAAAGTCAGACCGAATGGATGCAGTGTAAGAAGAAATTAACAGTGGTGAATAACAGGGTGATAGTTGAGGTGAAAAGCCTGCACCAGTGGCAGACAGGAATAAGGCCCGATTACCATCCAAGCAATGTGAGTTTCATTATTTGCTCGGGTGCTTAACAGCAAGGGACCATAGGTGTGCCCATCCTGGAAGGGGAGGGATAGTGGTCCCTGGCTGTGTGGGCTACGGCTCCAGGTGCATAGCAGTGGACTTGTAGTGGGCTGTGGAGATGGTAGTCCTTGCCCTTCGCCACCACTTGCAAAGGAGATTGCACTCATATGTGACAGTGGCATACATGCCCACTGCGGTAAATCAAATGCTCACATCTCCATCAGGTTTAAGGCTACAATGAGTTACTGGGATGTCAGTAAGAGCACATGCAAACCTTATGACTACCAGTATGGATGTTTTCCCAGGATGGATATTGCCTCATTGGGTACATCCCTTGAATGAGGGAGTGAATGAGATAACTTTGAGCAGGGGTGGCTTGACATTCAGCAGGCACAGGGGCAAAAATTACCTAGAAGAAAAATTGTTCAAATGAAACAACTTTTAAAATAAAGAAACACAGAACTGTTTTTGCCCCGACTCGAACTGAGAGATGTCATGTTTGTGAAAAATGTGTGAGAGCTGTGTTTGTTTTGTAAAGACAGCAGAATAAAAAAAAATTGATGCAACAAAGATTTTAAAGAAGCTCAGAATGCAAGAAGCAGGGTGTACTCTGTGACAAAATGACACCCCTCTCCAAAGGGACCTTTGCATCACATGACAGGAATGCTGGCGTTTGTTTAATTTCCTAGTTTGACTTTTAGGTGGAATATATGCTCTGAGAAAGAACAGTTGGAATCCAGCCAAATTCCTAGGTATTAAAGAAGGTCACAGTTTCAAATGGAGTGGGGTCAGTGGAAGTGACATTTCTGGGTACTTGTGGCATTCCAGAACTACTGCTTTAATTCTGTTAAACGTTAGCCAAAGCTGCTTTGCTGGTTACCAGTTTAGAGTAGTGACAACAGCATTCTGTGGACATTCACTAATAGTGTCACCATTTAGCCTGAGACAACTATTGTTTATTTAGCATTTGTTCACCTGAATTGATCTGGACATAAGCTGCCCTTTCTCAGGAACAAAAGCTTCAAGTACAATATGTGTACAACAGGTACAGAAAGCAGATAAGAGAAGTGAAAATGACTAAGCAATTTAACCAAATGAATGCAAACAGAACACGTAGTAAAACAAACAACAGTACATATCAATAGATAAAAATTTTTGTAAGTCATAAATAAAATCTTGCCACCCTGCAGTATGTAAACATTGGCTCTGATGTGACACCACAACCCTAAGTGCAAAAATGGGATGGATGGATGCATGAATAAAATCTAATACACGAGTGCAACCATGGTTCAAAAAAAGTGGAAGGAAAGAAAAGAGAAAGTAATTTCTGAGAGCAAGCTTTTAAAAAGTGAGGTCAGAGAGGAAAAAAAAAATTAACTGACATGTTGGTGGAAGTGATAACATAGCAGTGTGCAGGTTAGCACGGTGAAAAGACATGTCTGAGATACACCACAGGGAAATAGGCAGAGGTGTTGGTACAGCATGTAGTTAGGCCATGCGGCAGAGGCTGAAATACATGATTAGCAGAGGAGATGAGTGAGAGGGAGGCTGAGTACGAAGATGTACAATTATCGTCATGAAGAGTGGCTGTAAGGTGCCGTTGTGTGGTTTGTGGCTGGTTGGAGTGAAGTAAGGTAGTGAGCCAACTGACACTGAAAGGGAATAATAAAAATTTGGAGGGGGGTGGTGAGAGGAACAGTAGGAAAGGAGAGAGAAAGAAAGTGGTTTAGGGAGAAAGGATGACAGGGACACATGCTTTAGATATATCAGTAGTGTCCTTAGATAAGGTGAGGGATAACACAGCTTAGAACACACATACAGGATGGAGTGGAATGTTTGTCTAACCAGGAGCTGAGCAGAATCATGGCTCTGCCTTCACTGTGTGCTGTTTTAACTGAAATGTGAACAATTTCACCTGACATTTGTTTATGGGGATGGAGTTCCAGATGTAAGAGATGTTGGAAGAACAGACAGTCACCAGCAGTGGTGTTTGACTTTGTTGCTGGGAGTTTTCTCTATCGAGCGAGGAGACCTGTTTGGTGAGGAAGTGAAGGATGTGAGTTGTATTGGGGCATTTTTCAGGTTTGTGATTGAGATTCCATGGGGTAAGTAATTGAGATGCAGACATGGAGTGAGGCAGTTGTAGCCAGAGTACTTGTATTAGTGTTCCACAATAATGGGATTTATGTCACACTGGCAACAAACTTAGCTACTTTGTTGTAGCTTTGCAGAAGGAGACTGGTCTGAGTGGCCTGAATATTAATGAGGACGGCAAGTGAATGCAGGACAGCCAGGAGGAGGAAAGCTGAAGTAGTTTATATTTTAGCACTACCTGCTGGCTACAGTTTTAGCCAGTAAAGAGTAATAATGTTTTGATGATTTCTTTTAACAACGCATTTTACATGGTAGTGGAACTTCAAGTGCTCTACAATTATTACACCCAGTACCTTAGTTGTTGTTGTTGTCTTTTCGGCTTTTCCCGGTAGGGGGTCGCCACAGCTGAACTCCGGTCCGCTAATGATTGGCAGCAGATTTTTATGGTGCCGAGTTGCCAGCCCGACGCCCAACCTTCAGCGAAGGCATGCCCATTCACGCACGTCTTTCAAAGGCCACTCGACCGCGGGGAGGACATGCAGACTCCACACAGAAGCCACTCCCCGCACACTAGCTGAGAATCGAACGGAAGAACCTCTTGCTGTGAGGCAACAACGCAACCACTGTACCACCGCGGCTTACACCTAGTACCTTAGTGAGGGTTACTAATTCAATTATATTGTCTGTTGTGGAGTTTACAGTAAAGATACTTCTAGGTGGAGAGTTGTTATGGAGTGAACAGGATGAACATGGAATTTTGGGGGTTTAGAAGAAGCTGGCAATCACGCTGTTTCTTCCTACCATTCAAGTGTTCCAGAATGCACTTCTGGCAGCCTTTTTAGAACCAGACTTCCAACACCTGCCCCCCTCCACCAAAAAAAAACCTAACTAGTTCTACATGGTCGCTATAAACTGTCAGATGCACAACGCCAAACACCAAGGACACAGTCCTTGCATCAGGTGTCTCACAATCATCCTTAAACTCAGAGTCCAAAGTCCACATGTGGACCCTGAAAATGTTGTTTGCAGCTTGAAAAAAATGAAACTGCTTTTGGGAACTGAACATCCCATGGTAGAAAAAGCATCAAAGTTCAGTACACAACGGATCTTTTAATAGGCTCAGTTTCAAAAAATTACAAAGTACTTCCTATATTAACTAATGAATGTCGAAGTCTGCATTAGAGAGTCAGCTGACAATCAGTAACCAGCAAAAGTCCCACTACAGTGGCACCATTTCTTTAATCACACTCTGACATATCTTATACCCTTCTTCACCACTTAAATCTGCATGAAAAAGTGTCAGTTGAGGCCAAGAGGAGGAAGGTAGAGCTGTGGAAGTCAGGTCAGCTATCAGGGTCACGCAGGTAGGAATCCCAGAAATGACAACTTCAAAAGTGAATATTACTTTGAACATCAGATATTTCTAGGAAGATTTAGTGTGTCTTTGAGATACCACATAAACAGGGTCATAAGTGGATTCCAGGAGTTAATGTGGATATAGGCGTTACAGTATCATCACATGTCCAAAAGACTGACTCAGGGATTTCCTACAGAAGACATGTTAATAGCTGTGAGTGCAATGGTTAATGGCACTACCACTTCTGACAGAATGTACTGTAAATCTACAGGCTGAGACAGTGCTTATTATGAGTATTATTATTCAGTTTACAAGTCCTTACATATTTCGTGACTCTGCATTAATGAGTCTGATGTGCCACTGGGCCAAGAAATAGTGCCACAGTTGGAAAAGTCATAATGGGTTACAAAACATAGTGCCTTGGTGTCTGACGACCTACTGACCAGTGCTATTAATGGCAGTGGTTCAAAACCAATGCATGAATATAAGCAACTGTACTCTAGTAATACAGACAACTACCTCATCTGTAGAAGGTCTGATGACAATAAACTACCATTTTACCCTTTTCATTTACTAAGGTGGTCTAAACTAAAATGGTAGTAATGTGGTGTACTGAGCCATTAACATACATGTCAGCTGATACACCCATATACAGTGTGTGTGCATGCAGTTCTTAACGTGTCGGCTGACATACCCCTATACAGTGCTTGCGTGCACTTCTGTGCATGTAGGCTGATGTACCCCTATACAGTGTGTAAAAGCAGTTCTGTACATGTCAGCTCATGTACCCCCTAAACAGTGCCTGCATGCAGTTCTGTACATGTTGGGTGATGTACCCCTATACAGTGCCTGCATGCAATTCTGTACATGTTGACTCATGTACCCCTATACAGTGTGTGCATGCAGTTCTGTACATGGCAGCTCATGTACCCCTATACAGTGCATGCATGCATGCAGTTCTGTACATGGCAGATGATGTATCCCTATACAGTGCCTGCATGCAGTTCTGTACATGTCGGCTGGTGTACCTCCCTCTGCACCACACACTCCAATCCCTCCGCATCACATGCTCCAGAGACCTCAACCTCATTACCACAATCAACAGAACATGCTAGAGGGATAGGCTTATGACCCAGAGACTGCCCATGCTATGGAATAGACTTCCCATACATGTCAAACAGAGCACCTCATTGGCCCTCTTCAAGAGAAATCTTGATGAGTGGATGGGAAATAGAAAATTCACCCCAGGGATCATTCCAGTTGCTTTACTCGACAGAGGCACTGGGAACTAAAGTCGGGTAACACAATGCCAGGGTAATCCCATGGGCTAGGCTTGTAAAGGCCCCAGGGCCATTAGACTAGTACACACCTATGAACTTATGTACCCCTATATAGTGTGTGCATGCAGTTCTGTACATGTCAGCTGATGTATCCCTATACAAGTGCCTGCATGCAGTTCTGTATATGTCGGGTGATGTACCCCTATACAGTGCCTGCATACAGTTCTGTACATGTCAGCTTATGTTCCCCTATACAGTGTGTGCATGTGCACAGTGCATCTCTGCTGCAATACCAAAGATGAGGAAGCCATCCTTGATTCCTCCGCTGGTGAAATAGCAGAGTGGCCAGGTCATTCTACGGCCAGAAATACATATCAGTAGTGTTAGGTGCCATTTACCATCTCAGCAGCGGTTATGGATTGGGCATTCTATCTCTTCCATCACTACTGTCACAGATGTCTGTAACAGCAGAAAGTGGAACACCTTAGTTGTGTGCTGGTATATCTACAGGGAATTCTAACTCTAGGATATTTTAAGGGGTGCGCAGTACACTCAGTGTAGCAGCAGCAGTGAAGATGCTGATTTGAAAAGTTGGTGCCTAAAACTTGGACATGTTTGGAAGAAAGCGTAGTGAAGGTGCTATCAATCTGTATTTACAGTCACTGGAGAAATGCTTTTGCTCCAGTTATGTAAACAGATGTCAGTAAAGGTGCTGAAAACAACTACGAAAAGAATATAGTGTGATGGAACAAATGTCACTTGCACTTCTTATCCTAGTGTTGAGTTACTGGGGGAGGGGTTGCTATGAGGTGGGAGGAGTGTTCACTCTCTGGAATAATGCGGAGGTGGCAAAGGTTGCTAAGTAATGATGTCAGACTAACAACAAGCACTCCGACACCTCCCTACTGAAGCTGTGCATAACGAATACGTACACAGCTTGTTGTCACCTTGCAAACAGCCTTCACATTTATTTGTATTTCATACCAGAATGTTTTCCGACTTCATTTGTCCAGGAAGTGTTTCTTGTGCATTGCAAACAGTTCCAGACTGTTTGCATTGCTCTGTTAGACAAGCCAGTTGGAGAATTCCTGGTCTGCCTTCTCTCTGCATGTAGCAACTTCCAGTTTAGACAACTCCATAGCTCACATCACTGTGTTTTTAGTTGGAAAGAAGCAATAGGAAATCTAGAATGCTTACAGGAGAACTAGCATGTTTTAAATACAAGACCTCAGCCATAAATATCGTACTAATGAACATATACACCAAATGAGAAATATTAACTGCTATGCATGGTATTTGGGGTACTGCTTAATAAAACCATAGCGACCCTAACTGAGTTGTTCTGGATTTACAATGGGCTTTTTGGTGCTATAGCACATAGCTGTAATCTGGCAAATGTTAGTTTTTTAATGGAAGGGACATGAACTTCACCTTATCCCTTTCAGACTCCCAGTGTGAAAACATTCTGTGACATCTCTGACTTTACAGCATTGCACAGACGTACCCTGTGAAGCTGGCAAGCTTGATTCTGAAGGTTCTCTTTTCACTGTTAAGTACTCTTTTGTGCAATAAAAACTAAACTCTCTCCACACTAATAACAAGCATTTTCTAGGTATCAAGGAACTGTGTAAGCATTATGAAATCTTCAGTCAACTTTCTACGTAAAGAAAAAAGCATAAAACAATACTATAGTATCTGAGAAAAAAGGCATACGCGAACACCCCCCTCCCATTAACAGTACCAAAAATCCACTGTACTACATATCTTGAACAGTTTTCTCTAATGTGCTATTGGGCTCTAGCCTTCGGCTTCACTCTTCCTTGAATGTGGACTGAATTACAAAGGAAACAAAAAATGTGGTACAGTGATTACCAAGGTCCACTCTGCTACGGGTCGGTCAGACTTTTAGAGACCATTCTTCCTTAAGTTCAGTCCTGAATTCAATGTCCCTGAGTCTAACTCAGGTTTTCAGTTCCAGTAAAAGTGAACAAGCTGCAGTTAACCAAACACTGTTCTGCTCTAACACTTTTATACATTGGTGGGACACATTGCCATGATCACAAGTTGTGTCCATTACTGGTCAAACAGTGCTGACATGCCACACCTATACCAATCCTGACCAAGCGTCATGTTTAACAGTATACGGATACCTCGGCCTTTTCACAAATGCACACCCCGATCTACTTCTTCACTCTATTGAAAAAAAATATTCTAGTTCAACAGCATACCAAGTCATGCCTGCTACTGTCCCAAATACAGCAAGAACATGCATTTCCTTCAATAAATAAAAAAACAGTAACACAGTGTATTTAAGGGTACAGTGAAACAGCCAGCTGTGGGCTCATGACTTTCTGGAGTAGTCAGTGCTACTGTGACTGTATGAATGAAAGAAATTTGGTCACTCAGTCTTTGGTTACAGTGAGCTCTAAATGGAGGAAGATTTTTTTATTTAATTTATGAATTATGGTATGACATTAGGGAAGGAACAATGTCATGTATGTTTATGAGCTTTATAACTTTTCTGTAATACTTGTTTACACTAGTACTGTTACCCTCACCCAAGCAGGGGGCTCCTTCGGTTAAGCAGCTTCCCTAATGCTCCACACAGTGATAGCAGTCACCGCTGAAACTAGGCTAGCTTACCATAAATTAATAAACGCACAAGCAACAACAGTCTGGTTCATGGGTGCTCACCGTATTAGCAGGCCGAAATCTGGTATCCTCCTCACTTAACTGTATTTACTTAACACATTGTACCCTGTACAATGGCTACCTTGCATGCACCACATCAAACAATTGTTTGTTCAAGTTTTTAGACACCAAAGATTAGAATTACATTTCTTAAAACTACCCTCAAATTATGTGCTTGTGTGTTCATTTTCTCTTTTCTGTAAAAAACTTGCTACCATGTTTCATAAACTCACATTACATAAGACTGGAACATGACCATCTCAAAATTATTTCGACAACTGCATTCGAAAGAAATATCCAAAAACAAATTTCCTTTCTGTATGTGTCCAGGGCTGTTGGGGGAGGCAAGAAACCTGCACCATCCCCAACCAAGGGTCAAGTCCCTATACTCCCAAACTTACACATACCAATATGACAATCACGAAAGGGGAAACTCCTCAAAACAGCCCAGAGTGTTCCCAAGGAATTGACTGCTCTTACGCGAACAAGCGATATCCAAAAGACTGATTCTCAAGGAAAAATAGGGCAGATGCTCTGCACCATTTCTGTCAAGTTAGAAATATTTTATTTAAATTACATTGCCTCAGTATTGTAACCTGACATAGACCACTGCAAATGAACCCAATGGATTGGTGTTAAATGAAACCACAAGTGTTAAACAAATTACTTCTATCACACTTTGTTTCTAAATAAGGGTCAGTGTTCCATGCAGTAATAAAACTACAGGTTGAACAGGTAAATTTATTCTAATCCAATTCTAAAGTTAAAAAATAATGACGTTCTATAAATAAGAGCTACATATATATCTCTGTATAACAAAAACACTTGAAAACTGATTCTAGTTAAAAATGATTTTTGCAGTATCTTTGAAGTTCTAAAGATGCACTTTGTAGCTCAAGACTTCCTCCATCTTTGTAGAGAGTGGTTGTGGTGTGGAAGCAGCAAACACACAGCTAAATGAAGAATGGCAGACAGTGACTGCTTCACAGCCAAAGGGCACTTTACGTTTGACTTGTGTGGCCCTTTTCAGTAGGATATCAGGGGGTGGCAGTGCTGTTCTTGGAACAGCTGTGCCTGTGTTGCACCATGTGGGACTGGAATGGTTTCCGTAGGAAAAACATCGAGCATAGGTATTAG